>NC_061112.1:5443348-5710950 GCF_002878395.1 Capsicum annuum
ATATATATATATATATATATATATTTATCTTCCCATTTTACTGTATTCTTTTGTATTTTCTTTTGGGATCTCATCTCCAAAAATCTTGGCCATAATTCACAATGGACAAGGATTATGAAATCAGAATTAGAAATGTTATAAAATTTATTTTGTTTCCTTTCTTAGTTTTCTATCTTCTCTCATTTCATTTTTCTTTTTTCATTTTAAACATTATTCATTTTTTTCATTCTCCTCAAAATCAATCTTTACCTTCTCAATAACCTCTTTAAATTGCCACCTACTATTTTTACTTCATCTTCTATTTGTATTCTTTTAATTTCTTTATAGATAAGGGTTAAAGAATTACCAAACATATATATTAATCAAATCACACTTCTACTTAATTATCCATTAAAAGTTATGCAAAATCTATACATGTTAATTATTTTGAGATGGGAAAATATATAATAAGAGAACATAAATATTTTAATTTAAATATTTGCACTTATAAAATGTCATGATTTTTTACATTTTAATGTTTGTTTATAATGAAATTTATCTTTTAAATACCAACAATTATTACTATTGATACTTACGTTATGTAACTACTATGCATAATGCATGATATGGTAAATATCATTAAATATCATAATTTTTTATAATTTAATACTTATTTATCAATAATTATTACTATTGATTCTTACCTTTTTAATAGCAATAGATACTACATTTATTACTACAATTTCCTTAAAAAAACGTAAGATAAAAGATCTTTTAGGAAAAAGTGTTTTTTTATGCAATAATTTAAATTTTAATATAAAGAATGATTCCAAAAATCTGAAAATAAAATATTTGAGATAAATGATTTTCCTAATTACAAGAATAAAAAAATAAATTGAAAAGTAATAAAATTTTAAAAAAATGTATGAAGAATACTTATTAATAGAACATAAATCTTGACCACGTGAATGTAAATGATGAATACAAAGTAAAACTTATTCATATTTTTTTATTTATTTTTTCATGTTTTTGCCCATTTTTATTATTTCATTTCTCTTAATTTTTCGTCAAAAATTCATAAAATTTTCATTTTTACTCCAAAATTTTGATGCAAAATCTTCTCTGCTTTCATATATAACTTATAAATATATTATAGAAAATATCATATAGAGTAGCCCTAGAAAAAGAGAAGAAGAGAATAGAATTCTCATAAATATAAAGTAAAATTCCTATTTTTACTCCAAATTTTATACAAAATTTTCTCCTTTTCCATATACAACTTATAAATTCATCATGGGAAGTACTATATAAAGTAGACCTAGAAAAAGAGAATGTGAGAATAAATTTTTCATGAATATAATGTAGCCCTAGAAAAATAGAAGAGGAAGAAAATAGAATTCTCATAAATATTTTTGTTAACTCTATTGTATACAATTCAATATCAAAAATAGGTTAAAAACACCATTCTATTCTATCAAACTCATCGTCTCTAACCGTACCATCAAACCTTCTATCATGAATCTCTTTTTCATCCTCGTATTCATATTTGTCTTGACCCGAACAAATTCGATTGGTGGACTCTCGAAAAATAATAGAGAATATTTTGCATAGCTTTCTGTTTTTCTATATTTTTGTAGATCCTAATAGGATTGTGTGATTGAAATCAAATACTTCTGGCTTTAATTTATAGAGGTTAGAGATGAGTGTAATTTTTTTTTTTTTGATTTAATTGCTGCAATTTTATTTTATGTTACGATGATCAAATTAATGAGTCTTTATGACAAAGAAATCAAAAGTCTGAAATGATAGTAATGCCCATCAATATTTTACTTCTATAATTTTCCAAGAATATCAAAAGTTGTAACGGCAATAGTAAGTAAATATTAAAAGATAAATGTCCTTTATTAATTAGTTTAATTGTTTATTTAATTAAATAATAGTGAAAAAAATTAAAAAAAATCAGAAAAAATAAATACTTTTTCTGATCATTGAGGCATGCCACATTAATAGCCTACAATGTCTCCTTTATGTATATATATATATATATATATATATATATAGATTGATGGACATAAAAGGAGTATTCACTGGATACGCTACTGATGACGTAAATATGCAGTTAATGAACTTTTTGGAAATTTCTAAGGCATATAAAATAGCCGTTGTGAGCCAAGATGCAATCAGATTGCAGTTATTTCCATTCTAATTGGCAGGTGAAGCAATACTTTGTTTGGTAGGATTACCTAATAACTTAAGTCTCTACTTGGAGGGAGTTTAAGAGAGTTTTTATGGAAAGGTTAATCTCACCATCCAAAATTTTATAGCTAAAAGATGAATATGTAATTTCAAGCAACTGAGTATAGACGCTTTGTATGAGGCATGGTTAAGGTTCAATAAGAAGCTGAAGCAATATATTAATCATATGATACCTGATGAGAGTTTGTTGGGACTCTTCTATAGGTCTTTAAATGCAAATACTTGGGTGATAGTTGATACTGTTACTGGAGGAGCTTTTATGAGTGATACTTATGCAGATGCAACAATAATGCTTGATAGAGTCACCAAAACCAACAGAACATGGCACACATAAGAAACTAAAGTTTCTGTTGGCATTTATGCTATCGGTAAGTCTGTAGAGAAACACCGAAAAAATAGAAGCGAGATCAAGAAATAGCTGAAACAAGAACTGAAATAAGTTTCATTGCGAAGCATGTTGTTGGGACTGGAGCTGAAAAGGTAATAACAGTCAGTTCACAAGGAAAAGCAGCAAGACATGATAGTCGTGATTCTTATTCTGAGGATGAGGCAAACTACTTGAATGATCAGTCAACAGGTTTCTAGGCCAATGCCTAAGGGTTTAAATAGGACATTTAGCACCAAGGTCAATGGAATCAAGGTTGGAATATTACAAATACAACAAATACAATCTGTCGGGGTATAGGAGATAAAAGTAGAGGCAGAGACAGAGATGGTGATGAGAAGAAGCGAGATGGGTACGAAAATGATAGAAGTGGTTTGTATATTTCTCCGAGTAGCCATGAGGTAGAATCAAGCACTTTGGTATGAACCAATTATCCCACATTGGAAAAATAGAGAAAGGCTAAGAGGATTATAAGCCAACTGGGCTCTTCCACCTATTAGATGAGTTTTCTAGGTTGGGTTCTCCCGTTTGCTGGCCTGCGCGCTAGGAGTGGTGGCCTGCACCCAAGAGGGGTGCTTGCCGTGACCAATGAGAATCCATGATCCATCCACGTATGGGGAGACCGCGTGTTGGGCCGTGTATCATAAGTGGTGAGGGGTGCTAGCCGTGACCAACGAGGATCGATCCACGCGTGGAGCCACAACTTGGAGTGGTGGCCTGGACCTAAGAGGGGGTGCCTAGCCATGACCAACGGGGATCGATCCACGTATGGGCCGTGACTCATAGTGGTGGCACCGTGCGCCAGTAGTGGTGGCCCCCACTCAAGAGGGGGTGCCAGCCGTGACCAACGAGGATCGATCTACGCGTGGAGCCACAACTTGGAGTGGTGGCCTGTGCGCCAGAAGTGGTGGCCTGAACCTAAGAGGGGGTGCCTAGCCATGACCAACGAGGATCAATCCACGTATGGGCCGTGACTCATAGTGGTGGCCTGGACCCAAGAGAGGGGTGTCAGCCGTGACCAACGAGGATCGATCCACGTATGGGGGCCGTGACTCGTAGTGGTGGCACTGTGTGCCAGTAGTGGTGGCCTGCACCCAAGAGGGGGTGCCAGCCGTGACCAACGAGGATCGATCTACGCGTGGAGCTACGACTCAGAGTGGTGGCCTTGTGCGCCAGGAGTGGTGGCCTGAACCTAAGAGGGGTGCCAGCTTGTGACCAACGAGGTCGTTGGTTCTCAAGCGGAGGCGATGGCCTTGTGCGCCAGGAGTGGTGGCCTGAACCTAAGAGGGGTGCCAGCTTGTGACCAACGAGGTCGTTGGTTCTCAAGCGGAGGCGATTGTTATGAATCAATTGTCCCACATTGGAAAAATAGAGAAGTGCTAAGGGGCGATTATAAGCCAAATGAGTTCTCCCACCTATTAGACTAGTCTCTTGGATTGGGCTCTCTCCCGTTTGGTTTATAACATTGGTTGGTTCCATTGCCGGGACCTGAACCTGGTTCTCTCGGGTGAGAGCCGAGTATCCTAACCAACTAGACTACAACGGATGAACCAAAAGATTGAGTAACACGCTCTTGTGATTATGGAAATTGAGCAATAAATGAGCCAAATATTAGCATCTCTGAATCAAAAAGGTAGAAAGGTACACTGCCTAGCAGTACAATCTAGAATTAGATAAATAATAATCTCCTATATGCTCAACTATACTATTGACTCAATTTTTCACTCTACAGTAAATCTTTCTCACAAGCCTTAGAACAACTCATACATTGTCACAACGAGTCATCCCATTTCTCGTGAGATCTAGAACAAAAGCCATGATATTGGCCATGACTTACGAGTCAAGGCACGAACCGTGCCATTATCTCACGAGTCGTAGGTGAGTGTTTTTTTAATTTTTTCACTCATAGCATCAACAAATGTGTCGTAGTTTATTCCAATGACTCGTAGGAATGGGTCATGGTCCAAGATAGTCAATTTTTTAAATTTATTTTGACTAGACCTGCGTCCCTTTTACCTTTATAAATTTTATCCCCGATTTGCCTCGATAATCCTTTCTCCTCTTACAAATAAAGTCGAAAACACTCCCTCCATTGCTAAAAGTTTCTATTCTATCCACACCTCTTAATTTTTGACTTTGTGGTACAAGCTACACTGAGCATTAAATTTCTCATCCTCTCAAATAAAAAACTCCAAATTAAAGTTAGTAAAATCTATTTATTTTGCTTTGATTAGTGACTTTGATTCTTACCGATGGGTTCCCTACCTTATTTTCTTATTTCCAGGAACCCTAGGTTGAATTTGAGATACAATATTGTTTCTATATGCATACCATGAATCTCTTTCTTTAATTGTGTGATTTTTTGAAAAATAGAACCTGTAATAGACGGAAACTAATAGTGTTGATGCTTGATCAATGTTGGTTTGGGTAGTCACACCTAGGGCTGTTCATGGTTTAGTTAAAAATAAAACCGAACCGCGAACCAAATCAAACCAAACCGATTAAAAAAAATCGACATTTGATTAGGTTTGGTTTGGTTTGATTTTAAATTTTTAAAACCGAAACTAATGTGGTTTGGTTTTGGTTTTACTCTAAAATAACCGGCAAAATAATCAAATCGAACCGATAAAAATTATATATATATAGATATATATACATATATATGTATACACACACATACATATGCATATATAAATTATTTATATATTATTCATAAATAAAATATAAATATTTTTTATATTTTAAATTTTAATCATGAATTTAACTTTAGTCATAGAACTTATAGTCATATGTCTCCATCTAGTTGATGTACGTTATGAGATTCTATATGATTTTTGCACTTTGAATGACAAATGATACTAATTGTAAAAATAATCTTGTTGTCTATGGGATTTTATAGGTGAATTTTATTAGACTATCGATAATCACTAGTTTTGAACTTTCTTTTTGGTTCCTATTGAGCAAAAAATTTGTGTGTTTACCTTTTGGGGGTTTATCATATCATTCTCTTATATGTAGTTTCTAAATACTTTTGTAGAAGCGTTCATATGGTGTTGTTCATGGTTTTGCCTAAGTATAACACTAAATTGACATGTTAGTTTCAAGGTTAAGGAACAACACTCGGTTGACATCTCATATGTTGGATTGAATTTTTGTAAGAGAAATTTCAACTTTTATCATTAACTAAAGTTATAAACCGAAAAACCAAACCGAGCTGAACTAAACCGACAAGAACCAAACTGACGGTTATTTTTTTGTGTTGGTTTTAGAAATTTAAAAACCGATTAAATTGGTTTGGTTATGATTTTGATCAATAACCGACCCAAACCGACCCATGAACACCCCTAGTCACACCCATTGAGTCAGTGGGCATTACGAATTTATGGTCCATAATGACTCTGAAAATAAAGCACATACTATTTTGCCCGCCCAACTCCCAACAATCTGGATGGATTGTCCAAAATAGATGAAGTCTGAGTAACCCAACTTGCTTTAATGTTTAAATGAGTGGAATTTGTTATATTCACAATTCCAATGATCGTAAATTGTGTTTGTAATTGAGTGTTATAATAAAAACATGATAATTTCAACCCATATGGAGATTTACAACATAAGAAAATGATTTCATTGTTGTAACCTTAACGTCAAATGAAATTATCATGTTTTGAAAGTGAAAGTATAATAAAAGAAGTAAAATACATGACTTACAACTAACTTCATGCTCATGGCTTCCGCTAACGAGTCATGATATTAGTCGTGACTCCTCTTGAGAAAGTGAATTACTAAGTTTCAGGAACTCTTAGGTACAAGCCAAATAACGAGTCATAGGATCTTCTCATAACTCATTGATTGAATCATAATTCATATTGAGTGAGATTGTTTTGATAGTTTTTGGAATTTGAACTCATGAGACAATGTACGAGTTGTACCCACAAGTAATAACACTACTGAAAAAAGTGTAAAAACCGATCGGTGAAAACCAAACCGATCACTTGTGGTCGATTTTTTATTTTTTATTTTAAATATTTTTTATTTAAAAAAGTGACCATGCGTAGTCGCTTTTTATTATAAAAAATAAAAGTAAATATTCCAATTATTTTTATATTAATTATTATACAATTTAAAAATTAAAATTTTTAAAAAATTAAAAAACCGACCACTTGGTCGGTTTACTGAAATAATTTAATTTAAAAATATTTTAATAAACCAACCACGAGTAGTCGGATTAATAAAATTCTTTTTTAATTATTTTTTAAAGAAACCGACCACTTGTGGTCGTTTTTTAAATTTATTAAAAAAAATATTTTAAAAAATACGACTACTTGTGGTCGATTTTTATTTAAATAAAAAGAAATTAATTTTTAAAAACCGACCACTTGTGATCGGTTTTTACTGAAATCAGAAAATAAAATTAAAATAAAAATTTAATTATAAATAAAAAACTAGTAGTAGCAAAAAAAGAAAATAGTAATAAAAAATTTAAATAATAATAATAAAAAATTTAAAAACCAACCACATGTGGTTGGTTGTGGATTAAAAAAATATAAAAACTAAATAAATAATTTTATAAAATAATTATATAATCTTATGTTAACTTTATGTAATCTAATTATTGTTATTAGTAAAAATAATATATTACATTACATATATAATATAATATATTATATGTTTATATATATATATATATATATATATATATATGATCGATACCGTTGGGATAGACCATTGAAATCTACCGTAGACGTAATTGAAAGATGAAAACTGATCTTTATAGTACGTATTTGAAAGGCGATGTTTTATAGTACGTATTTACATGCATAATAATAATGTACTATATAACAGATAATTCATCAGAATATAATGAACATGTTCTATTATAAAGTAATATACTTGTGGATTGATATATATAGTACAAATTAAAAAGTTTATATATATATATATATATATATGTAATTTTGGATATTTATATATGATAGTCATCGATTGATGAACGATGTAGTCAAAACCTAGTTTATTAAGCTAATCAAATATAATTAATCGATCATTTATCTAAGTATGTATAAGAAAGACATCTAATTATTTTATTGGATAATAATATAATTGTGTACGTATCTGTGATATATATGGTACGTATTTAGAACTTGATGTAGTCGATAGTGTGTATATGTGTGTGTATGTATAGGTGTATATATATATACTATATACATATTATACAGTAAAAGTATATTAATAACATAAGATAATGTAATCTACAATTCATTCGAGAATTTGTGAAATACGTTGTATATATTATGGAGTAGTAAAATCATGTATGTGATGTTTATTGTACGTATTTTAAAGCTGATAGACAATGGAATATATGTTTATATACGTATATCTCGTGTAGTGACATATGTAGTAATCAAAAACTAGATAACTGAATCTATATATCAAAATATAGTTTGACTGATAGGCAATTGAATATATGTTCATATACGTATATCTCGTGTATTGACGTATGTAGTAAGTAAAAGCTAGATAACTGAATATATATATCAAACTATTGAAGAAGTAGATATAATATTTTCGATCAACGTAGACACGCGTGTGCTTTAGAAGTTGGAATAACGTAAGACTAATATTACGAGGTATATGGGGGGGGGGGGGGGGGGAAGTAGGGGGGAGACAAAACATTGAACGACCGTGCCAACTAACGTAATACATTTAATCGATAATTTATTTGATTAACACGTTGTATTACGAGTGAGGGTTATATATATATTAATAAATTTTACAAATTACGATAATTTTTTGGCTAATTAGCTTTTAATTACGATATTATATATATATATATAAATATAAAAAATATCGTAATTCACAAAATGCATTGATATTATTATATTATTGAGAAACTATACTAGTCCTGTTGATGAGTTGATAAAATAACCAAGTATCTGATTTGTACATATTCGCATTTCGTTAATATAATGATAACATAAATAATTATATGATTTAACCATTTTATTAAAATTGTGCACATGTGATTGTTTTACGATAATAATTTGTATAAAAGTAATTCGACCACTTATATTTTACTTTGTGATCATTTTTGTAAAATTTTAATTAACTTAATTAATTAATTTTTTTTAACTAAATTATAATTTTGATTAACTAAGTAATATTTTTTTTTACTAATTAATGAAAACCGAGCACTTCTGGTTGATTTTCATTAATTAGTAAAAAAAATAAATTAAATAGACCAACCCGACCCGACGGGTTTTAGCCTTTTAATAAAACATAAAAGAACAGAAATTAAACCCCCAAATCTCCAAACGCAAAACACGATCCCCAGATCTCCAAATCCTCAAATTCGATCAACTCTTTGCAGCCGATTCCCGCCGCTTCGGTAACTTTTATTTTCTTGTTAGATTCTAGCTAAAGTATGTATTTTGGTTAGCTCAATGTATATGTTTTTCATATTTGGTAGTAACTAAAATTTTTTTGGTAGTAATTTTACTTAGCTTAAAGTATATATTTTTCATGTTTGTTGTAATTATTATGCTTCGTTACATAATTTTTGTTAGTTGAAAGTTAAAAAAGTAATGAAAATTTAGGTTTAGTTAGTTCAAGATAGTTCAAGAAATTTAGGTTTTGTTAGTTAACACTTATCTGAAAATAAATTTTTGAAAGAAAATTATGTTTATTGTTGTGAAATAAATCGTTTTTCATCTTTCCTCTAATGTAAACGTATAAAGTTGTAACAAAGTAAGTTGATATGTTAAGAAAAGAAAAGTAAAGTTAATATTTGATGTATGTTAAGAACTGTATAGTTTAGATATCAGATTAGCAGTATTATTTGATCATTCATTATGTTATTGATTAAAATTATCAATCTTATTGAAGTAAAAGTTGGTTATAAGATTTGTTACTTTATTGAAGGATGAGAATATATTTGTTGCTTTGTGTAATGAACAAGATTTTTTAATTCTACTTGCATAATTCGTTGCTTAGAATTTGATGTTACCGTTTGACAGAATCTGAATTTAGTGGAAGGATTACTTTGCTATTTTTCCAGTGACAGCTTGTCTCTAGCACTTTAATTTAGGCCAAGCAAAGGTAAATTGACTTTTCTCTAAGTTGTTATATTGAAGTCTTGTTAATTTTCATCTTGAAGTCTAGTGAAGCCGTGTGTGGCCTTGTACGATTCACTAGCATTGTTGTTATCTTCTTGTTATTATTCATATTGAAGTCTAGTGAAGCCGTGTGTGGCCTTGTGCGATTCACTAACATTGTTGTTGACATGTTGTTGGTTTTGTTGTTGCTTGTTTCTTGTATGGTAGGTGAATTGGTTGAAAATGGTTAAGTCTAGGGACTTTAAAGGATTTTTTTTTTTGCTTTGAATGTAGTTTGGTAAGTGACTTGGTTGAAAACGGTTAAGTTTAGGGACTTTAAAATGATTTTTTTTTTGAATGTGGTTTTCTTTTGAGACTTGGTTGAAAATGGTTAAGTTTAGGAACTTAGAAGGGGATTTTATTTTTGGAATGTGGTTTTATTTTGAGACTTAGTTGGTTGAAAATGGTTAAGTTTAAGGACTTTAAAAGGGATTTTTTTTGTTTTGAAAGTAGTTTGATAAGTGACTTAGTTGGTTGAAAATGGTTAAGTTTAGGGACTTTAAAAGGGATTTTTTTGTTTTGAATATAGTTTGGTAAGTGAATTAGTTGGTTGAAAATGATTAAATTTCGGGACTTTGAAGGGGATATTGTGTTCTGAATGAGGTTATGGTAGGTGACTTAGTTGGTTGAAAATGGTTAAGTGTAGGGACTTTGCAGGGGATTTTGTGTTTTGAATGAGGTTATAGTAGGTGACTTCGTTGGTTGAAAATAGTTAAGTCTAGGGACTTTAAAAAGGTTTTTTTTTTTGGAATGTGGTTTTGTTTTGAGACTTAGTTGGTTGAAAATAGTTAAGTTTAGGGACTTTGAAGGGTATTTTTTTTTTTTTTGGAATGTGATTTCGTTTTGAGACTTAGTTGGTTGAAAATGGTTAAGTTTAGGGACTTTAAAAGGGATTTTTTTTGTTTTGAATGTAGTTTGGTAAATGACTTAGTTGATTGAAAATTGTTAAGTTTAGGGACTTTGAAGGGGATTTTGTGTTGTGAATGTGGTTATGGTAGGTGACTTAATTAGTTGAAAATGGTTAAGTTTAGGGACTTTGAAGGGGATTTCGTGTTCTGAATGTGGTTATGGTAGGTGAATTAGTTGGTTGCAAATGTTTAAGTGTAGGGACTTTGTGTTTTGAATGTGGCTATGGTAGGTGACTTCGTTGGTTGCAAATGGTTAAGTCTAGGGTCTATAAAAGGTTTTTTTTTTGAAATGTGGTTTTGTTTTGAGACTTGGTTGAAAATGGTTAAGTTTAGGGACTTTGAAGGGGATTTTTTTTTGTTTTGAATGTAGTTGGGTTAGTGACTTAGTTGGTTGAAAATGGTTAAGTTTAGGGACTTTGAAGGGGATTTTGTATTCTGAATGTGGTTATGGTAGGTGATTTAGTTGGTTGAAAATGGTTAAGTTTAGGGACTTTAAAAGGGATTTTTTTAAACTTTGAATGTAGTTTGGTAAGTGACTTAGTTGGTTGGTTAAGTTTAGGAACTTTAAAAGGGATTTTGTGTTTTGAATGTGGTTATGGTAAGTAACACAGTTGGTTGAAAATTCTTTGATCTAATTCGTTGAATCTTATTGATTGCATAGATGAAACCTGATTATAGCTGGATATTTCGCCGGAACAATGAAAATAGAATGGGTATTAGGAAGAAATTTGTTGAAGGTGTCAAAAGATTTGTTAAACATGCTAAGACACTTGATGTTTGGACACGTTTTGGGGTTATTCGGTGTCCTTGTGTTAGATGTGATGGTATAAATCTTCTAAGTGAAGAAGAAGTAAAAGAATATCTTTATAGAAAGGGATTTCACGAGAACTTTTTAAGATTGCGTTGTATTCATGATGATGTATCACAAAATAACTTTGTTGTTGGAGAAAGTAGTAGGTCTTCAGGGCATGATGAATATCAAGATACTAGGATGACAAAAAAGGTACATGATGCATTTGGGATGCAACAAGGGAAAATATTGAAGATGTTCCTAATAGAGCAGCGGCCATTTTCTACAAAGAATTGCATACTGCTAGTCATCCCTTTTTGACGGGTGTTTGCACTTTCGTTTGTCTGTTGCTATTAGATTATTAAGCATTAAATCTGACTTAAATATTACAAAAAGAGGAATGGAATCAATTATAGACTTTATTAAAGAGTTAGTTGACCTTGGTTTGGAGGTTCCTGATTCTTTCTATAAGGTAAAAAGATTGGTGTCAAAGTTAGGTCTCTTCTCGGTTAGAATTAATTGTTGTGAAAATAGCTGCATGTTATAATTTAAGGGAGATGCTAACCTAGAGTTCTGTAAGTTTTGTCAGCACCCTAGATATAAGCGTGGTTCTACTGGGAAGCAACTTGGTATTAAGGCAATGCATTATTTACCTCTTATACCAAGGTTGAAAAGGTTGTATGCTTCTAACAGCTTAGCTCCTCATATGAGATGGTATAGTGAAAATAGAAGGCCCCTGGTGTTATGTGTAATCCATCTAATGGAGAGGCTTGGAAGCATTTTAGTGCAACTTATCCAGATTTTGCAGCTGAGCCACGAAACATTCGATTGGGATTATGTGCGGATGGGTTCTCTCATTTTTCAGTTGGTGGTGCGCCATATTTATGTTGGCTTGTATTTATCACTCCTTATAATCTTCCTCCTGAAATATTGATGACTAGTCCCAATATATTTTTGAACTGTGTTATTCCTGGCCCGCATAATCGAAAATGTGGAATAGATGTGTACTTACAACCTTTGATAGATGAACTTCAAATTTTATGGCATGAGGGGGTTGAAACTTGGGACATCTTTCTTAAATAGAATTTCAATCTGTGTACATATCTAATGTGGACTATTAATGATTTTTCTGCTTATGAAGGTTGTCGGGGTGGATGACCACTGGAAAACTGGCTTGTTTATACTGCATGGAAAAAATAAAATCTTTCACATTGAGACATGGCAAGAAAAATTCATGGTTTGATTGTCATTGTTGTTTCTTGCCACCTGATCATGAATTTAGGAGACTCAAGAATGCCTTCAGAAGGAATACTAGGGAACATGATGGTCCACCTCCTATGTTGTCTAGTCATGACATCTGGGAAATAGTTCAGGATTTGCCTAAAGCCAGCGAGGAACGATTGTACAGGCTTGATGGATATGGAATTTTGCATAACTGGAATAAGTAAAGTATATTTTGGGAGTTAGAATATTGGCCAAATAATTTACTTAGAAATAATATTGATTCCATGCATACTGAGAAGAGCTACTTTGACAACTTGTTCAACACAGTTATGGATGTCACCGGCAAAACAAAAGATAATTCTAATAGCTAGACTTGACTTACCAGAATATTGTAACCGCAGAGAATTACACTTATAGCAGGGGACCAACGGCAATGTTCTTAAGCCCAAGGATAGTTTTACATTCAAGTTGAACTAAAAATGACAAATATGTGGGTGGGTTCAAAGTTTGAAGATGCTCGATGGGTATGCCTCAAATTTGGGAAAGAGGGTTGATATGACACAAGGAATCTTGTATGGAATTAAAAGCCATGATTGTCATGTTCTCATGGAACAGTTACTTACCTGAAAACATATGGAAACCAATAGCAGAGATCAGTTTGTTCTTCAAAGACTTATGTGCGACCACATTAAAAGAAGAAAATCTGACGCGAATGGAAAGTAATATTGTTGTTATCACCAACAACCTGAAGAAGATTTTCCCACCAGCGTTCTTTGATGTGATGGAACATCTTCCCATTCACCTTGTGCACGAAGCTCGGCTAGGCAGTCCAGTTCAAACTAGGTGGATGTATCCATTTTAATGGTAAGCATTTGCAACATATTTAAATGCCTATTTTTTTTTTAAATATAGTAAGCATCTAAGCTTGACATTATTGTATAGGGCAATTGGAAAATTGAAAAAAGGTCCAAAAAACAAACACAAGGTGGAAGGATCTATAGTTGAGGCATATCTTGCAAGAGAAACTTCTCAATTTTATTCATACTACTTTCGTGATGAAGTTTCTTGTTCAAGAAACCGCCGAAATAGTCATCAGGACGATGTGAATGAGCCTCATTTACAACCGATATCAATTTTCAATCAATCTGGTTGTAAGGCTAAAAAGCTCATACCTCGTCGGCTCAATCCCATGGAGCACAAATCAGTAACTTTGTAAATCTTGCTGAATTGCTCGGAAATTAAGCCCTTCTAGAAGTAAAGAGATTCAAATTTTAACATATCTTGTTTGTTTACTCTTTCTCTTAAAGAAACTAATTGTGTTTCCCATTTGGATGTTCAGTTGATTTAAGACTCAATTCCACGAAAATCAAATGTATGCATCCTTTGCAACATGGTTTAAAAATGAGGTTCGTCAGTGTATTAATGTTTCTACAAAGTTTAAACATTTACTCAGTCCCCAACTAAAATATTTATATATGTATGATATTTTTAGTTACACCATTCACCAAATACAGCCGCATACGATAATATCTTGAGAGATATTTCTTCGGGTCCAGTAGAAGCTAGTTCAATGTCCCAATACAAAGTAAATGGGTTTAATTTTTCCACCAAACAACACTCCAGGTCAAGGAAAACAAATAATAGTGGTGTTTGGGTTAAGGGTGATGATGATATTGATTACTTTGGCATCATACACGAGATCTTAGAACTGGAGTATGCTGGTTTCCCAATAAAAAAAATTGTCGTCTTTTGATGTAAGTGGTTGATCCAAGCACAGCAAACACAAGAGTACATAAGGAGCATAACATCATTGAAGTGAAGCACAATAGGTCGTATCCTATTTACGATCCATTTGTTCTAGCGTAAAATGCTAAACAAGTGTATTATGCTCCTTATCTGTTGTACAATGACAAGTCTGATTGGTGGGCTATAATCAAAACAAAGCCTATAGGCCGGGTGAAAGTTGAGAATGTGCTGGAGACTTTGTATCAAAATAAAATGCAGATTGATCACCAACTAGTGGATGTTGAATTAGTGGACGGTTTGAATCACCCAGAAAATATATTTGAAGAAGTTAATATTGCTGAAGAAGAGGCTGAGTGGTTAGGAGATGAAGAAACCTCCAAAGAGGGTGAATGGTTTAGTGGAGAGTCTTCAGAAGAGTAGGATTAGTTGTGTAGGCTGTATTTATTATGTATTCATGTCTTTATTCTTTGTACTATATATTTACCTTTATGTTTCTTGTTTAAGATTGATATATAATATACTGTTTAAGTTTGTTGTTTCCATTTTTCCATGATTTATATAGTAATAAAAATATTCTTGTTTATATCTCGTGTTTTTGGAGCGATTTGAAATGTGAATTAGTAACTTGAAATTACTTACTTGGAATGTTTTCTTATATATATATTCATGTTGTAGAAACTAACTACTTGTTAACTTAATATCATTTAGATGTCAGGCAAAGATGACAGAGGTAAGGGAAATGTTGATACTACGAAACCAAAAAAGAAAAAACAGCCTCCTACTTATAGACGACCAATAGGTATTCACATATCTGAGGGTCGGTATGCTGACCGGCCATCATGACCCTCATATTCTAGGTTTTCCGAGGATTTGATACCTACTCCTATGCATGTGAGGCCACTACATGGGTCTACACCAACCAATTCTGCTTCTATGACCGTGCCACCACCAGCACAGTACTATCAGACAACCACTAGCCCCTCCAGACATCTACCATCATCGATACCCTCCTGCAGCAGTCATGCAGCTTCGTACAGTGATTCTGCTGGATCTATTGGGTTGTCAGATCTTCATCTTGGAGGCACTTTATCTGGTACTTCAGATCCGCCCACGCCAGTGCATCCACCATCACTTACTAGGCAGCCAGGAGATAGAAATGATTCTGGGAGGATTTATATTGTTCCACTTGCAAGAGGGTAAGATTTCTAAATATGATAACGTTACTCATTTTTCCATTACTATTTTATTGTTCTCGATGAAATTACTGTTTTATCTTGTGTAGTAAGTTTAGGCCAGATAGTGGAGTTGGACAAACGGTGCGAATATGCATTAGTCGGCACTTCAACGGCTACTGGACCAACTGACAAAAGGTTCCAGAACTTGACAGGAAAAGAATGTTTGAAGAATTTAAGGGAAGGATTTAACTTATCGACTACTTATTGACAATTTGTTAGAACACAAGATTGAATATTATATTTTGGTTGTAGAAATTTTACTAGTGGGATGATGCAAATCAATTTCTTATAAAGAACTTTTTCATAAGATGTAGAGCCAGATTTAACGATCTCTTGGATTATTCCCGAAAGAAATCGGTTAAACCTAAGTGGATTCCTAAACTTATATGGCTACTGCATCAGCACCACTGGAATAGCCCACAATACCAATTGTTGAGGAAAAATGGAAAGAGAGCCCGAGCATCATCCAAAGGTGGCTCCCTACATACTGCGGGTGCCAGAAGTACTCTTGCTGTGAAGGAAAAATTGGTATGTAACTTTTACAGTTTTAATTCTTTGTTTCTATTTAATTTTCTTTTTATTTGAACATTGATACTTTTTCATATGCAGGAAAAAGAAAAGGGTAGGGAACTACCAACTGATGAGCTTTTCGAGGAGACTCATCTGAGAAATAAAAAGAACCCGACTGATGAAGATGTTTGAGTTGAACCTCGTGCAAAAGCTGTCCACGTAAGAAACAAATTTTGAATTTATGAATCTTTTTCTTAAATTTGATATTATTCAATTATAACTACTTTAGTATTTTTTGACTGTTAGTATTAACTTTACCTTGAATATAAGACGAATTTATGCGTTTTGTTGGTGATTATCATAGTAGTCAGCCTCCTGAAAGTTAGGGTGACCCAATACCCCAGTATGTATGGAATGAGTTATGGACAAAAGCTTCGGGTCCTGTAAATAAAGGCCATTTCTACGGATGCCACATAGAATTTTTTGGCGATAATATTAGGTGTTCGTCTGGCTCTGCATACTCTAGCTCTTCGGTTGATACAAAAACCATTGTAAGACTACAAAATATGACTTCTCAACTCACTGAAGAGCTTGCTGAACAGAGAAAGAGGTATGCTGAATAGAGTGCGAGGCAAAAGAAGACGGAGGAGGCAACAACATCACAAATCAGGATGCTGCAGTAGCAGTTTGGTTCTTTCATTTAGACTGTGGGGGTTATTCCTCCGTGTCCTGGTGATGCAGTTTGGGCTGCAAAAGGTCTAGTCCCCCTGGATGCTTTCATCACAGATGATGATATAGAAGACGAGGATGAATTCGATGATGATGCCTGTTAGTTTTTGATTTTTGTATGTCTTGTACTTTAAATTTAGACATTTTGTTGTTTGAAACTATTGTTGTAGTTTCTTCGTACTCACCTTTGTTGGACATTTTGTATGTGTTGTACACTTTTTAAAAATTTCATTTGGTTTTTTGTTGTTGTTGTTATTGTTGTATTTTCATTTTGGTTACTACTGTATATTGTTGTTGTTGCATGCTGTATTTGAGTTTTTATTTTTTTATTTTTTTAGAATTCCCAAAAAACCAACCACAAGTGGTCGGTTTTTCAATATTTTTTTTTTTTTGCAGAAAATCGACCATAGTGGTCAGTTTTAAATTAAATTAATTAATTAATTTATCAAATAACCGACCACTAGTGGTCGGTTTTTATTTAAATTAATAAATTAATTTATTAATTTTTTTTCCTAAAATTAGTTTTTTTCAATTTAAATAAAATAATAATGAATTTCAAAAATAAATATATATTCTTAAAAGAATCGACCACTGGTGGTCGGTTTTTAAAAAGCTACCGCTACTTTTCCGACACAAATTTTGGTTGGTTTTGTAGTCGGAAATTGGGAAAAACCGACTACAAGTGGTCGGTTTTGCTTTTTTTTTAGTAGTGTAACTTGTTACCTGATCCATATTAATGATCTGTAGTACAATTCATATGTTTTATTCATTTATACTTTAGGACTAATGTTTACACCTACAGGTACCATGCCTCCAAAACACAATAAAAAGAAGGGTGGAACCAACACTCCCTTTAAGAAACTACAAACGGAGGCCTCAACACATAAGTTGGTGGGTGAGTCGAGAAGTTTCAAAGAGTCAAGTGGCTTTGATGAGGTATATACAATAGAAGAGAACCAACTTGAGCATTGCATCACCAAGTTAAGTACAAAGAATTCAAATATCAATCAAGCCTTGGTAGTAGCCACACTTTTGGTTGCTGCTCCCAGTTTGAAGAGAGAGCGGAATCATCAAGTGAAGAAGATGGAATTAAAACTGATAAAGAGATGGAAGCGAGTCCAACACTAAGTAATCCAATCAAGAAAATACTAGAATTGAGAATTTTATTGCTACTCCTTGATAATACTCAACTTACACGTCAATTTAAGTACAAGACGATCGTTGTCAATTTAATTACCTAACTTTGAGTTGGGGTAGAATCCACAAGGAACAATATATGTGGTGATCGAGTAGGTTTGAAATAAAAGTCACTTGCTAAATTCATATATGGGATACAAATATTTGGGGTGAAGAGTTGGAGTATTGTTTAAACAAAATTTACTTGACATACTACTTGAGAGCAACAATTGTGGATAAGATTTCAATAGAAGAACAGTTTTGGGATTATGTCTTCCTAGGGGCAAATAGTGCATGAGTACCTGAGAATCAAATGTAAACTCTAGCTAATGACTATATGGGCAGACTAGGTTAGGGATTATGATGTTAGTTTTTCAACCAAACACCAAAATATCACCCATGGACCCTTTGGATACCTCATGGGTGTGTCAAACAAATCAACCCAAAGCCTCAATTGGGCATCCTTATTTCTAGGAAGATGCCCAAGACATAACAAATTTATAATCCATCCTTATTTCTAACAAATTTACAATCCATCGCGATCGCTAGCTTTGACTGATTTGGGTTGGTCGCGATCGTGACCCTTAAACCGCGATCGTGGTAACTGAGGGTCAGTTCCTGCTCTTGTTTTTCTAGATTTTTCACTAACTCTTCCCTTTTTGTTCTTTTTATAGCTTACTTTACTTGTTTTCCTTCATTTACCTATAAACCTGTAAACTATGGGAATTAGTGTATTCGAATGGCAAATTTACCTCATTACATAATTTAATCATAGTAGTGTGCACAGATATTGATGTATATGAGTAGTAAATTCACCACTCATCAACACCCCTAACTTAAACCTTTGCTTGTCCTCAAGCAACACTACTTTTTATACAAAGAGGCTATGTAATTGTAAGCCTATTTATACGGCTAAATGATTACAATGACTTCGAACTTAATTAGCACCAACAAGTAGCTATCAAGCATGGGAAAAGATTTTCTCACAAATCCCCTTAACACTAAGTACAATATCAAAGATGCAAAAAACTTTAAAGAGCAACAATGCAACAATCACTAACTCTCTAGAAGTGACTCGCCATTGATAGTGACTCAACTATACTCATTTGCCTTATTTTTGGAAGATGTCAATTTTGCCCTCCTCAGTTAGTCTATATGCCTTCTCATAAAAAAATCCCACACACCAATTTATCTATTATGCAATAAGGAATTTGAGTGCAAACACTTACTCTCACAAAGAATCTCTCAATGCGCATGAGTATCAACCCCTATGCTTGCCCTTATTTTCAATTGGTACTACTATGAATAAACTTGGTTGGAGATATCGAAGGGATTTTTCAAGCTTGTAATGTAGTCTCGAGGAAAGGGTATGGTATCATTTGGGAATAAAGTGACTAAACCCTCCTTGAGCATCTACATCACACTATTTAGTCAAACTTTGGACCATAGGCCACTTCATTTGTTTCCAACTTCACACATGCCTACTTTCACTACCTTGATTCAACTATCTTATTTGGAAGCATTTTTCTTCTTAATTATTTCTTTTATGAAATCTATGCTTTTTTCTTCTTTTTATGATTTCTTTCTTTTTTTATTTTTTTTAATTACTCTCTTTGCTTAGCTTTTAGGTATCCACTTTCACTACCATGGACCAAGGCCACCTCTTCTAAAACTTATCACCCCCAACTTAGGATTTTGGCCTCAAGTTGCATTTTCAAGTTCAAGGAGGGTAGGGTTCAAAAGAGGGGTAAGCTTTAAATGGTTCAAGGCTTGTAATGTGGTTTCGAAAGAAAAGCATGAAGGCTCAAAATGGGTGACTAGGGATACTATTCTATGTACGGGTAGGTTATTTAGGCTAAAGTGGATTCCTATGTTCATAAAGAAGGCCTAAGATCTTCTCACCAACCAAGTATAATCACAATTAGCTTTGAGAGACGAACGAGGAAAGTTCTAGATGATACAAATAGGCATACGAGTTAAACAACTACGCTCACCACACATGACAAGCAAAATTTCCAAGAAGGCTCAATTGCCTTTCCTATTAGATACAAAATGAGGTATTTACCACATACTTCCACTAAAGTCTTTTGATTCACAAAAAGAGGTGAAGTATTATTACAAAATTGTTCACGTTCGCGCCCTTAGTTTTCAAAAATTTTGGATGGAGGGTGGTGGTGTTTACTTCGCATTTACACCAACAAAGTTTGCTACTGATTGCACCAAGCCAAGCCCTCATCTTATATTTTGGCTCTTATAAGGGCAAACCATATGGATACTCAGACTTCACCATAGGAATATGAGTGATCCCAAAGCTCCAATGCTATGGGTACTTAAACTTCCCCTGCACCTATGGCTCCAAACCCAATCACGATGATTTTTTCTTAAGAACGTTGTCACTCAATCTATCATGGGGAAAGGCTTATCCAACATCATCATGAATAAGATAAAATAAAATAAAAAGTACAAATGAATCAAAGAACTAATCCTTGAAATGTAGGCACCATTGGGTGCCCAATTATTACAACCCAAAGTAAAAATCATCCAAATCAACATAATAACATCCAACAAATATCTCAATAAACAGACTAAGGAAAACTAAATGAATACGGAGATGAGAACCCCTAACTAAAAGCTTGAAGTGACCTCACTGTAGGATCAATAAAGCATAAAGAGAGTAAAGAGTACTCCCTGTAAGCGCATCAAGGACTGACATTACCCTCGGTCTCTGCATCACCTCTAGCATCATCTGAGTCTGACCATTCAGCTGGGACCTCATTATCACTATCTTCTCTAGGAGAAGGAAGTCTATTTTTTGGTTTCAAGACCTTTTAAAGGCCCTTCACTCCCTTCCACATCTTCATGAAGAGTTTTTCTCTCTTCTTCTCCCTCTTTTTCATTTTCTCATAAGAATCCTTGAGCTCCTTGTATGAATGTGCTAAAGATGAGTAGGCTCTCTTAATCCTAGAAATAGTAGCCCTCTACTTATTATGGTCCTCTAGGTACTTTACATAGTCGGATTGAGTAACATAGAAATAACGTGTGGTAGAGGACTCTCTCGGCCCTTGAGAGAGCCTAGACACTAGATCCTTGATTTCTCTCACATTGACTGAGATCTCATCAATTGGCCCTGCTGTGGATGGCCTGTATGAATCGATATCATCCTCTTTTGGCCTCCCCAAGTCAACCATCCTCTTTTTGCTCTTCCTAAGAGCTTCCTCTTCTTGAATCTTAAGTGGGTAAATGAGAGTCTTGGGAGAGGCCCAACTATCTTTCGGAAGAACACCTTAACCCCAACTCGTCTACACAGCTTCAGGATTAATTATGGGAACAAAAATAGGCCCCCCTTTGTTTCTATAATGTCGAATGTCCATGAGCATGAATCGACCAACATTCAAAGAAATGTTTTCCAAGAGGCAGGCCACCATCTGAGCACTCATGGTTGGGAAATTTTTAGGTTAGTGGTGGGGGAGGCCTTGCTAGAAATAATGGTTAACTAGATCCTCGCTTCAGTAGTGAAATCATTCATCAGTATCCTAGTCTTAGTGGTGGCCCATGAGACCTCCCTCTTTGCGCACATATGCTCGACCAACCAGATCCTAGGAGCACAATCCTTGGACTCGTAGTACCTCATATCAACATTTTCTAACCATAAACTCCATCAATCTACTTGACCCTAAAACAAACTTCTTTGACCCTAATTCTTATCACTGCGTTAGAGAGATCTACTACGCTGAGATTCGCATAGAATTACCTCACCCAATGCTTATTTGGCTGGCATAGTTCTAGGGTAAAGAATATCCACCCTGTGGCATCTAGCCTCTCATATAAAGCCAAGAGTTTCTAGGTCACCTTCTCTAGTGAGATACCCTTCTTGAGCAATAACTTCTTTCTCATGAGGTCCTTAAAATATTGTCTTACATTCTAGGGCCATGAAGTGATTTGTATTGTAGCCTGCCATTTGGTACTTAGGATCCACACACAAAGCATTAGTTCATAAGGACAATGTGAGGAACATGTTCTATTTAAGTTGATTAAATTGATGGCAAGGCTTATGGGACATGGGCAGACTTAAAAATTCAAAGTCTGAGATTTAGACATGTCTAATCGATTATCGTGATCATGGTCTGCTTGGATCGTGATCGTGATTCTTGAGACCGGTTAGAATCATGATTTCAATTATCCCAATTGTAATAGCAAGTTTGCGATCACATAGCTGTGATCACAACCCTCAGACCACGATCACAGAAATCGAGGCATATCTTATCAAAATGCTCAGATCCTAAAACTTCTAATTTCAATGCCTAATTATGTTCTAGATTAACACATTAAGAACATGAAATATAGTCCCTAAACTCTCAATCATGCCCTTAAAACCTGTGAAAACTAGTAAGGAATTCATTTGAACATTTAATCAAACACTTGGTGTGCATGTTTTATTTCTATCATTTGAACACCTTTGGGTACTCAAGACTTCCCAATTGTGTGAACTCTAATTGCAATAGCGAATCACACCATACAAGTAAAATTTAAACAAAGATTTAGCATTTCCTAAGGCATGAGTTCTAAGGCCTATATATAAGCACAAAAGGGGTAATTTAAAGCACATACCGAGTTGAGAATGTAGGGGATGATGATTATGAACTTTGGATGACCACATTCAGTAAAGATCAATTGCAATTTGAAAGGAGTGTGGGGATGGATGGGTCAATTGGTTATTTAACCGAGTCCTAACAGCGATTACGGTCAAAGTTCCATGATTATGGTCACACAGCAATCACGATCACGATGGAACGCATACCACGATTATAGTAACTGAGGCCTATTTTTGGTTCTCTATTTTCCTTGCTCAGTCCACTACTCAAATTCACCATACTTTACCTTTCTCAATCTCATTCAAAATACTTCATAGTACCACAATTTCATAGATTAATCACAAACTAAATTGAAATCTACTCTAACAATTGAAATTCAAAGGATACAGGCCACTTTCATTGCATTGATGGGTTTCCTCCCACCTAGCGCTTAATTTATCATCGCGGCATGACATATTTTGACCATTATTTATGTCTCCTTTTAGCAGATTTAAATTTACGGCCTAACTTTTGATCAATGCTTATTGATTGAAATTTGGATCGATGATTCAAATCTTTTAAATGGAGACTAGGGAAAAGTGGGGGCACAACGATACTACTTCTATCTCAACACTTTGAAGACTTGAAACCCTTACCCAACTTTACATTAAACATTCGAGTAGGCTCGTTGATTATTAGGGTGAACATCAATAGACCACTAGTTAAACCATGGATTTTGAACTTCTTGGCCTTCACATGAGGGACGTCATTTTGCCCTTTTGGAATGACAAATTCCAAAATATAAGGACTTTGTACCTCGTCGCTAGTGTTCATCATTTGCTTAGGTGGTTTGACTTTCATCACATCTACCAAGCGTAAAGTCGAAAAGTGATTGGAGTGATTCGTCTTCTCTATCCTGGAGTTGCATTCCTTGACATTCTCACCCCGAAATGAGCTAGAGCCTTCACAAAGAATTTATTTATCTTTTTTTTTTGACTCTAGTACCATTTTCTCAATTTTGGCATCCTTCATTATTTTTGGTTTGGTTGGTTGGAAAATCACCAAGGATTCTTCAATATCAAGCTCACTATATACCTCATGGCTTTTTATCTTTTATTTATCATCCTCATTTTGAAGATTGAGCATATTTATGGTACTTAAAAAATCGACCTCCGCACCCAATTCTTCTTCCTTTTCACTTTCGTTTTTAAATGCCGCCATGGACTTATATAAGAGATACACGTCCTCCTCCGTTATAGTCACCCGATCCAAGATATTTAAAAGCGTTGATTCAACATCATTGTATCCGACACGTTGTTATTTTTTAATCACATCATGAGACCTATCAAACTTATAAAAAGAACTAGCATATTTTTTAGCATAACTAGGGGAGGGGCATTTGGATATTCACTCCAATGTCCATCTTGACCACCACAGAATGAACAATCATACTCCCAATAGAATCAAGATGGTGTACACACCTCTTTTTGGGGAGCATATTTATAATTTTACCAAAAGTAGGTAAGGTCCACCATAATATGGACATGGGTTATCAAGATAGGATTTGCGACCACCAAAATCATATTCATTCCAAGATGACTTAGTGATCAATAAATGAAAATAAAAATCTACCTGACATAAGAAACTAAGAAAAGTCACAAAAAAGTATTCACAAGTTTGAATTAAAGCAAGTAAGCTAAAATTCCAAACCAACTCTATACGCCAAATTATTCCCTTACAATGGTGTCATTTTTGATAACGCTCAACTTACATGTCAATTTAAGTGCAAGATGGTCGTTGTCAATATAATTACCCAGCTTTGAGTCGGGATTAAATCCACGAGGAACAACATGAGTGGTGATCGAGTAGGTTATAAATAAATGTTATTTGCTAAATTCAAATATGGGATACAAATATTTAGGGGTGAAGAGTTGGAATATTGTTTAAACAAAATTTACTTGAAATACTACTTGAGAGAAACAATCGTGGATAAGATTTCAATAATAGAATAGTTTTGGGATTATGTCTTCCTAGGGGTAAATAGTGCATGGGTACCTGAGAATCAAATGCTAACTCTAGCTAATGACTATATGGGTAGGATAGGTTAGGGGTTTTGATGTTAGTTTTTCAACCAAACACCAAAATATCACCCATGGACCCTTTTGTATACCTCATGGGTGTGGTAAATAAATCAACCTAAAACCTTAATTTGACATCCCTATTTCCAGGAAAATGCCCAAGACATAGCAAATTTACAATCCATCCTTATTACTAAGACAATGTAAAGGAATAAGCTAATATCTAACTATTTTTCACAAATACTTGTTACCCATATCCCTCTTTCAAGGATGATATGGGATCTAAATGAATATCCACATCCCTCTTTCAAGGATGATGTTGGATTTTGAGAATTTGAGGCTTGATTTTGAGAATTTGAGGCTTTCACCCCAAAATTCCAATTCAACAATCAAGTATTAATGAAACTTAACATCATTAATCAAGAATCTACACTGACAATCAAGACCCAAAAATATTTACACCCTATTTCAACATAAATTCAAGATAGATATTTAGCTACTCATGAAGTTTTAAAAAGAAATATACCAAAATTGTCATTCAATGCTTCCATTAAAGAGGCAAAGCAAGGATATTCTCAAATCAAACTTCAATTACAACTAAAATCCTTTGGAAAATTAATCACAATAATATTTACCAATTTAGTATGGTTTTTACAAACCAAAACTTGAATTCTAGTTGAGATATATCCAAAACTGAAATGTTTTTTTTGCCTTTTGAAGGATTAGAACCAGTTGTGGGAAATTAAAAATCTGCCCCTGGGCTATTTTTTGCTTTTCGATGATCGCCTGTGATTGATCACGATCGTGGCTCCTATGATCGCGGTAACCCATCGCAATTGCTAACTTTGACTGATTTGGGCTGGTCGCGATCGCGACCCTCACACCACGATTGTGGTAGCTGAGTGTCAGTTCCTACCCTAGATTTTCTAGCATTTGCACTAACTCTTCCCATTTTGTTCTCTTTTTAGCTTATTTCACTTGTTTTCTTTTATTTACCTGTAAACATGCAAACCATGGGAATTAGTGCATTCAAATGGCAAATTTACCTTATTTACATGATTTAATCATAGTAGTATGCACAAATTTAAGTGTATATGAGTAGTAAATTTACCACTTATCACTCCTCTACCTGCAGCCAATGAGCAATAAGGTCACAACGAGCAGCATATTTAGAAATGGCATTCCTGAGTATACATGAAGTTTTTGACCAGGACCTAATTGCAAATGATCGAGGCAACCCTAATGGGAGTATTTATAAGGAGCCTTGATTAGTGACTGTAGGGTTTCTTTTAGATATTTTCCCAAGATCAAAGCATTATTCAAATGGTATAGATTCAGTTGTATGGGTGAATCTTTAGGTAGATATAATCCTTAGATGGTTCAAGAATTTTATGCAGCCTATGTGTCAATAATGAAAAATAAGACTCCCGAGGGGCAAGTGTGGAGAAAACAACCTGCATTATCTATTGGTCTAGTTTATGGTACACCTATGGACATATCTAAGTGCACTATCTCATATTTTTTGTATGGTGCAGTAATGAGGTGCTAATGCACATTACTGAGTATGACTATAGGGCTAAGGTATTAAAGAAGGTAAAGATAAAAAAATTGAGTATGTATGACAAGAGAATGCATTAGACCTAGTTATCCCTAATTATTACCACACCAAACCGACATGGAATGGCTAGTGGGTAGTAATTCACAAATAAAAAAGGCATCTTTAAATTTCAAAGAAAAATTATGGTAGTCATTTGTGAGACATTGTTTGTTTATAATCAATAATGATAATACAGTGACTTCAGATTGAACTTCACTAATTGCTAGCATCATGGAGGGGTAGGAATTGAACATATAGAGATACATCAAAGAGGGATCCAAAAGAGAGTTATAGTAGATAACATGAGCATTTTATTCCCATGTTTTGTTTTCTATCTATGAAAAGAGTCTAGCATTCCCAAGTTGCCTGCTATGGACCATTTTGTTGAGGTAAATAAGATCATTCACATAGATTTGCTTAGAGATGACACAAACCCCACATCTAAGGCTAAACCACAACTTTCTATTTTATCCGAGGCAACCTTATTTGATTGTTGTTATAGAAGGGAAAGCAAATTGAGACAATGGGTTTCACTGACGTTGACACAACTGGTACAAATTCATAGGTTGATGCTAGAGCCCTTGAGACTAGCACTTTTGCAGCTATCGCTACTATCCCTACTATAACACCAACTTCTGCACCCAATCCACTAGCTGTCACACCAGCTTCATTAACTCTCACCCTTTAATTATCGGCCTAGTTATAAGCTCATAGGAATATCTAGAAGACATAGTTAGGTGGTTAGTTAATAATAAAAAAGCAGACCCATACTAACTTATAGATTAAGATTTTGATGGATTAAGTGAAACCATGAGAAACATAAGAGCTTCAGAACACTAAAAGAGTGTAATGTCCTAATTTTTGGTAATTTATGTGAAATGTCTATTTCTCTGTGATTTAACCATTTTACCATTCCCCATGGTTTCTTTATGGTACTTCTGGGGTGTGGGGATGATCGAAACGATTCCTAATTGTAATGACCCTCCAGGTCATTTTTCATATTTCCACTTATTTTCACTGTTAGAGATTTTCCATAGCTTCTCAAAGTCATTTATGACTTTCGAGGACTAATAGTTCAATTACCAATCAGTTCGTTTGATTTTTAGAGTTAATTTCTTATTTAGAAGTCTTTGTTGGTTCCAAATGACTGCCGGGCAGAAACTTTAGTAAAATGATCTCGCATTCAAATTATGACTTTGTCAGCATATCCAAAATATCAATTTTAGGCTAGGTATACCTTTGTTTTGGGTATCGAGGCACCCAAGTTCATTTTGACCTATTGATCGGAAAGTTGAAAAATTGGAAATTTGGGTATGGGCCTATATTTTGTCTAAACAACTTCAAATGGAAAATTAAACATTACCGTTGCATCCAAAATGCCAAATTTAGTGTGGTTACATAGTTCATTGGCGTATATCAAATTTCAAATAAATCCCGAGGCCTTAGCAAAAAACTTAGAAAAATTCTAAATTTCAACTGTCTTCTGTTGTGCTTGCGATCACACCTCATGTGCAGAGGGTAGTGCGATCGCACTACTTTAACTTGTGATTGCATCATCTAGTTTTGGCACCAGATAATGTAGATTGCAGTATGCATGCTGCGATTACAACATATGAGGACTTGGAAGTGGTATAAAAAGGCCCCTTAGGTCATGATTTTGCTCATTTTCCACATCCCTTTTGAGATAAAAAACCCTAAAGGGCGTGATAACTTTAAATTGATTCTTGGGGACCTCTTGGAATCTTGATAAACATTTATTATTACAAATATCTTTTAATTTAAGGTAAGATTTTATCTCTTTCTTAATGAATTTATTGGTTCTTGACCCAAAATCCCAAATAGCTTGAGGGCTTGTTTTATCCTTAAATTGGCTTGGTTTTTATCCATTCTCGAGGGTTATAATTCTTTTATCATATATGAACATTGATTTGTCCTCTAAAATATGATTTTCATAAGTGGGACCCACTTAGGGTTTTTGGTGTTGTTTTTAAACTTAAAGCATAATGTTGTAATATGGGTATCATTATTCTTGTATTGATGACTAGATTATTATTTTTATAGCATGATGATATTTTGGGATCGTGGAGTAAAGATGGATATTTAGTGAATGATTTAAACATTTTTTCAGTTTGGCTTTGAGGTAGGCTTCTGTCTGCTCTTCTTCGTAAGATGATGGGTGTTATATATTCTAAGTGAATGTGAATGTTAAGATTTATTATGGGTTGAATGAATTAGTATTGATTATTGAATTTGGGATTATATGAGGGGTTTTGAACCATAAGGTAAAATGCTTATTAAACTTTAGAATCCTATTGCCTTCTTCCTAGTTTATGCTAATTCGTAGAAGAATTTTGATATGATGCTAGATTTGGGATGTGGTTGAGTTTTGGAAACATGATTTCATGATTTACCTGACTTGGAATCTTTTAGTGATCTCAAAATCATAAAATGGGTGGAGTTGAAGTAATTTCTCATGTTCTAGGTGAAATTCCAATCATACGATTAATTGTAGTTTTGTATGTAATGACCCTTTAGGTCATTACTCGTAATCCCACTTATTTTATTCATTATAGATTTCCCATAGCTGCCCCAAGTCATTTATGCCTTGCTGGAACTGATAGTTTGGTTACCGGGTAGTTCATTTAGTTTTTAGACTTATTTCACCATTTAGAAGCCTTTACTGGTTCTAAATGGCCATCGAGCAAAAAACTCAGTAAACCAATCTCGGATATAAATTTTGACTATGCCAGCAGCTTTGGAATATTGATTTTAGGTTATACAAACCTTTGGTTTGGGTCCCACTGCTCCCAAGCTCATTTCAATCTATTGGTCAAAAAGTTGGCAAATTGGAAATTCAGGTATGGGACCCACATTTGGTCGAAACTACCTTGGATGGAAAATTTGACTTCTCCAACGTATTTGAGACATAAAAATTAGTGTGCTTACATATTTTATTTTCTCATATTGGATTTAAGATATATCCTGAGGTGTTGGCTGAAACTTGGAAATATTCCAAGTTTCACCTGTCTTCTGGTGTAGCAGCAGATGCCGCGATAGCAAAAGGGGGCATTGCGATCGTAACTTTGCGATCATGGTCTGTGTGCTCATGATTACAAAACTTGAATAGCTGGGATAGGTATTTAAAGGCTATTTTGATTGAGAATTAGGCATTTTCCACTTCTATTAAGTCCTAGAACCCTTAATATAGCGTGCAAATCCTAGATTGAGTCTTAGGTGTTAGTTGAAATCTTGAATAACTTAAATATTCGTGATTAGCAATGGATTTAAGGTATGAATCCTTCATTTTCAAGATTTAATTTCTTGATTATTTGGCCAAAACCCCAATTATCTTGAAGGCATGATTTTAGCCCCAAATGAGCTTGGCTTTCACTTTATTTGTGAGGGTTATGATTTCCTAATGGTATTTGAGCATTGGGCTGATCTTGAAAACTTATTTTCCATATATGGGACCTATTTGAGGGGTTTTGGTATCATTTTTTGACCCGAGGCACAATGGTGCAATATGGGTATTAATATTCTTGTAATGATGTGTAGATTATATTTCGATAGCTGGGCTCCTTGAAGAAACTTTTGAAAGGGAAAAGTGAAGGTTTAGTGGTTCGTATGCTTTACTTGGATTTGAGGTAGGTTGGGTTTATTTCTTGTTATATTAAGCTATGTTATAGTATAATTGTGATGTCTTGTTAGATTGGGAAGGGTTCTAGGTGCTGGAATGATCATGAATGGTGTTCATTAGGAGTAGTTGAATCATTTAGGCCATTTGAACTCATAGTATGGGATACTTAACTTGTAGTCTACAACCTTGATTATTTGTACTTGTTGGCTCATGGGTAGCATGAGACTGCTCTAGTTGCTTTAGTTAGAAGGGTGTGACTTTATCACTCATGATTAGGGGTAAGTTGACCTAGTTGCTTATGTTATGAAATTGTATTAGTTTCCATGGATGTATTAGGTATGGTGCTTGAGGAAAACCTTTATCATAGGACTATTGTGGCTTGTGAAACATCTAAGACTTGATTTAGATTCCATAGCTTAGTCCCGGGTAGAAATTAAACTTGAGGTGAAATTTTGTGAAATTAGAAGTGGGCATTTGTCCTACCATAAGCTTGGCTTATATAGTCCCATTGAACACCTAGATGCGTGTTAAATGCTTTGATAATGCCTTCTATAGTATTATGACTAAGCCCGGTAAATGAATTATATTGATTGTATTTGAAGTGAGGTATATGTTTGTTCCCTAAATTATTGGTTTTGCTTAAGTGGCAATGGAATATCCTATAAATTAATCCTTGACCATGTTATCACTTGATCTATTGACTAGACTACTATGTTAAGCCTTGGGTTATGTTATGACTCAATTCATGCTATGTCTAGTAACTAAACTAGTGTTGATCTAGAAATCCCTCTTGTGCTAATATTGTGGATCATAATCTAAGGACTCTTAGAGGTATATTTATTGACTTTATGAGAGTCCATGCTACTAATGTGGCTGAACTCAGCATTGTATTATAATAGTCATGCTATATGTATTCATATGTCTATTGATAGATTGTCCTTGATGACAAATGATGAGATTTGGAGGTATGTTCTTCTTTACTTCTCTTTTACTTTAGCCTCCGTGGAGCTTGTCATTTATTTTTGCCCTTGTGAGGCTTCTTCTTTATTATAGATTTTATATTGATATGATATTGAAGCCTAACAAGGATGGAAGATATATTGAGGTGGTGATTAATACTCGATTTGATTTCGGAAGATATGTGGTGATATTGATACCTGATTTGAGTCTGGAGAATATGCGAGGATATTGATACGCAGTTTGAGTTTGGAGCATATGTGGTGTAATTGATACCCGATTTGAGTTTGGTGGATATATTGATGTTATGTGTGGTAAATATATGTATATGTGGATATCTGTTTACATCCGTAACCGAAATCAAGGTATTATGCTAACCTTAGGGTGCCGATTGGAGATCACTACTTCTAACCACTAGCTAACCAAAGAGATTCATGTTTATAGCTAACAGTAAGTATAAATGATAATTGCCTAATAATGAACCGAGACTAGTTAGTAAGTGGGATTTTTTATAAGTTAAAGATCTACCTAGTAAATAATACTAGTATCTAATAATGGATTATTAACGGGTGTGGGCTATTAGATAAGCTATAAGGTGATTAGTTTTCCATTAAATGGCTATATTACTTGATGAATAAGAAACCCAATGGACTAGTTGATGACCTTTGTTTAGCTAAGATATGGTAGTTAGCTATTATGGTTGATACGTGGCTAATGATGATGCTAAAATAGAATAGAGACCTATTATCGATGTTGGATTCCAATGAAGATTTGAAAATATGTCCAATTGATGATATATACTGAAGATGATTGGATAATTTTTGGATTTGGTTACATTAATGGTTTTACATTATTACGTGGGTGTACTCTCTTGTGTATGGGATATCATGATGGGTTCCTTTATTTTATGCACTAGTTGGGGTATGGGCACTAACTTTGTACTTATGTGGATTATGAATAAATTGGTGTTGTTTCATGATTTCAAATCATTTATTTCTTATGTTCAACGATGTTGGTATGTGATGATATATTATGTCATACTATTATTCCGATTTGATTATTTATCTATAGTGATGAGGGAGATGATTCTGGTTCTCTGTACCTTAACTTATATAAGTTTCTCTTGCATTATATTATGACTTAGCTCCGTCGGCCGATGATGCCTACTGAGTACCTGTTGTTTTGGTACTCATACTACACTTCTGTACCTTTTTGGTGCAAATCTGAGTACTAGCTACTGTCATTGAGTTAAGTTCATGTGGTGTTGATATTCTACATATAGAGTGAGCTCTTGGAGTTTTGAGTCGACCGTTTTCCTCTATATTTAATTTAGTCTTTTGTGTTCAAGACAGATGTATTGACTATTTAAGATTTCTGGATTGTAATCCTATTACTATTATATTTAGGTGCTTTTGTACTAATATTACCAGGTTGTGGGATTGGTATCTGTATTTGATTATTGATAATGCTCAACTTACACATTAATTTAAGTGCAAGGCATTTATTGTCAATATAATAACCCAACAAGAGTCGGGGTCGAATCCACGAGGAACAATGTGAGTGGCGAGTGAGTTAGTTAGAATTAAGAGTTGCTTACTAAATTCAACCTAGGTTACAAGTGTTTGGGGGTTTGTTAGGAAAATTTTCAAATGAAACAATTTTATTTTTGTCCTTCTAAAGGACTAACTTGATGCTAAGAATAATTAAAGTGTGATCACTTAGGAACGGATCTTGGGCTCATGCTTTCCTAGGGGCAATTTAGTGTGTGTGTGGGTACATGAATGCCAAACTCCAAACTTAACTTATGATTATTTGGGTAGGCTAGGCTAAGGGTTTTGATATTAGTCTTTCAACAAAATACTAAACTATCACCCTTGGACTCTTTCAAGTACCTCATGGATGTGTCTCATAAATCCAGCTACAACCTCAATTTGGGCTTCCCTATTTCTCGGATGGCACCCAAGACATAGTAATTCCGCAATTTATCCTTATTTCTAAGACAATATTAAGGGAACAACTTTTATCTATCGAATTGTTCACAAATGCTCAAATCACCTACATCCCTTTTTCAAGGATGATGTGGGGTTTAGGGAAGTTGAGGATTTCACCAACAAATTCCATTTTGTTATCAAACATTTGTGAAAACCAACAACATTAACCATGATTCAAGCTAACAATCATAACCCACACACACTTGCACCCGAACCCCAAGAGAAAGAACTAGCAAATCATAAAAACAATAGGCAAGAATAAACCAAAGTTTCCATCAAATAGATTCATGAAAAATAAAGAGATTGCTCACCATAATTTAAATCTCAATAAATCTTCAATGGAGTTAGCCAAATCTTTTCTTAAAAGTTACTCTAATTGCTTCTCATCTCATATTAGTACAAGTTTAGCTCTAAACTCCTAAAATACTAGAAACCCTAACTTTAAGATGGATGACGAATTCTCTAACCCTCTCTTGAATAAGGGTTTTGAGCCATTTTTAGAATTAGGGTCCGCATTGTGATTTTATATTTTTACCCCTGGGCTATCTCCCACTAGGCTGCAATCGCTTGAGTTTGACCGCAATCGCAGTGAGGCCACCATGATCGCTATATCACTAATTTTAGCCTTGCCGCGATTGCGACCCTCATACCGCGATCGTGTTATTTGAGGGTTAGATCCTGCTCCATGCTCCTGCTTCTAGCTCTTGCACTTCTCTTTCTATTTTAATCCTCTTTATCTCAAATTTCTTATTTTTCTCTCAGCACCTGTATACCTGAAAAACATGGGATTTAATATGTTTCATGAAAAATTCATCTCGTTGATACCTTTAAAACATAGTAGTGTGCACCGATTTGGAAGTCAATGAGTAGTAGGTTTACCACTTATTAATTATCCTTTTTATATTAGAGCTCAACTCTTATATACCTTGTGTTTCTGTATTTTTGCCTAGTTAAGTGTTTCTTACTTAATTAGCCCATTGTGTTAGCTCTGGGTTAAGGTGTTGGCTTACCTATGGGCTGGTTATAGTAGGTGCCACTATGAATTTTAAATTGGGTCATGACAAATTAGTATCAGAGCCTAGGTTTCACCGGTATTGTCAGTTCAAGAGCAAGTGTCTAATAGAGTCTTATGGATTGAAACATTAACGTTCGTATTCTATCTTAGGGAAGCTATAGGACATTCTTAGGAGTATTTCACTTCTTTCACTCATATCATGCTAAGATTGTGAGTTGGTTTGTAAAATATTTTCTTGACTTTACTCTTTTGCAGATCCCTAAGACATGTGCTACCTCTGTGCGAGATAAGGACCCCAAAACTGATCCCAGGGATCCTACTCTTATTCATGGATGACCTAATGGTCAAGGATAACTTTTTGATGTGTCCCCATCTAGGTACTAGGATAGGCATCCTATCCCAGGCCCTATCCTTACACTTGAGCCAAAGATTTCTCCGCCATAACCAGCGGTAGGCCAGGGACCAACCTAGGCTACATTGGGTTTTGTTCCTTCTTTATTGCTTAGAGATTCCTTGATTCAACTATTGGGTATTGTTTGTGCTGCACTATTTGATAGTCCGTAGACTACTGATTAAAGTGTTACTTAGGTAGGGGTGCATCCTATAGCTGTAGCTCCCATGGTTGAGGTTCCTCCTATGTCAGTAGTTGTTTAGGCAAAAGCCACTCAGCCAGCAGTGACCCAGCCAAGAAGCAAAATATGTTGGGTATATTTTTGAGATTGCTTCGCCTATATTTTCTGGTACTCCTAGAGAGGATGTATTTGAGTTTCTTACTATTTGTGAGGATAGGATTCGTGGTTTAGGACTTGTTGTGACTTGTGGTGTGGATTAAACCATATTTCAGTTGGATATGTTTGTTCATCACTGGTGGAGAGGTTTTACGGATTCTAGACCAGATTTATCTTCTTTTGTCATGGACATAGTTCTCTGAGAAGTTCTTAGAGAAGTATTTGCTGCTCAGCCTTAGGGATCAACTAAGGTACCAGTTCACTATATTGGAGAAGGGTTCCATGACAGTCGCCGTGCATGATGCCCATTTCTATGAGTTGTCTAGGCATGCAACTTCTATTTTGGATTTGAAGTATGAGAGGGTTTGCTACTTTGTGAGAAGACTAAGACTCTCTATTTGGATGGATACTCAGAGTTTAGCTTCTACGGGTAGGACTTTTGTTGATTTTAAATCATGCTAGGGTGATGGAGGAGATGCACCAACATGAGGGCTGTGATAAGAGGCCTAGTTTCCAGGGTAAATTTGGTTTGAGCCATTATAGTTCCCAATTCAGAGGTGGTAGTTCTCATGTTGGGTATCCTCTATGTCCATCTATTTAGCCTCAGAGTCAGACTAGTTGACTAGTTTAGGTAGGTTTTTAGATTACTGATAGAGGTCAGTTTGGTGCTAGTAGTCACCCTGGTTAGGGTAATGATCAGTCTTTGTGAGGCTCATTTTTTAGTCATACTAGTCGTGATGATTATTTTAGGGAAACCAAATCTGTTGGTTCTAGTTCTAATCGTCATTCTTGTTATACTTATGGACTTCCTAGTCACTATTCATGAGAATGCCCTAGGCATGGGGCGATATTTGTTTCAGCCTAGGGTGCTTCCTCTATTAGGGCATTCATTCCTCAGGTAGAGGTGGTTTGTATGGTCACAGGGATAGTTTTAGGGTGCTCAAGGTGGTACTTAAAAAGGCATAATAAGAGGTAGGTTCGGTGCCTAGCCAGGTGGAGGATGTAATTAGTTGTATACAGTATGTTCTAGACCCGAGGCTGAGACTTTGGATGCTGTAGTTACAGATATGATTTTGGTATTCTATGATTTAACTCTTACTTTATTTGATTTGGGACCCACTTATTCTTATATATCTGCTTATTATATACTATAATTGGACTTAACTAGTGATGTATTATCTCTGCTGTTATGCGTATCTACTCCCGTGGGTGATTCATTACTTGTGGATCGAGTATTCAGATCATGTGTTATGATAGTTAGTGATATTGATACTCATGCTGATCTTATTATTTTGAATATGTTCGATTTTGATGTAATTTTAGACATGTACTGGTTATCCTTCTATCATGTTGTCATGGATTATTTTGCTAACACCGTTACCTTAGCCATGCCTGGTTTACCCTCTATTGTATGGTAGGGAGTCATTAGCCACGGGATAATGGCGATTATTTCTTATGTTTGTGCTAGGAGACTTATATTAAGGGGTTACGAGTCTTCTCTTGCTTATATATGTGATACTCGTATGGAGAGTCCATCGCTTGATTCTGTTCCTATTGTTTATAAGTTTCCTGATGTGTTCCTTACCGACCTGCCTAATATTCCCCCTGACCGTGAGATAGAGTTTGCTATTGACCTTAAGCCTAACACCTGACCTATTTCTATGGCACCTTATCATATGGATCCTGTCAAGCTTAATAAGTTAACTCTCAACTTCAGGATTTTCTTAGTATGGGTTTCATTAGATCGAGCATGTCCCCCTAGGGAGCACCTATTTTGTTTGTAAAGAAGAAAGATGGCTCCATACGTATGTGTATCAATTATAGTCAGCTTAATAAGGTGACAGTGAAGAACCATCATCCTATGACTTACATCATGATTTATTTGACTAGCTTCAGGGTGCAATCATGTTTTCTAAGATTTACTTGAGGAATAGTTACCATTAGTTGAGGATTCAGGATAAGGATATCCAAAGACAACTTTTAGGTCTCGTTATGGTCATTATGAGTTCTTAGCGATATCTTTTGGGTTAACTAATGCCCCAACTGCATTCAAGAATTTGATGAACTGTGTGTTCAAACCATATCTAGACTCATTCATTATTGTGTTCATTGATGACATTCTTGTGTATTCGAGTAGTGAGGAGTATGTACCATATTTGAGAATCGTGCTCCAAACCTTGTAGGATGATGTGCTTTTTACCAAGTTCTCCAAGTTTGAGTTTTGGCTTGAGTAAGTGACATTCCTTAGATATGTGATGTCTAAGATGGGTATCATGGTAGACCTAGCTAGGATTGGGGCAATTCATGATTGGGATAGGCCTACGTCTCTGACTAGGGTCCATAGTTTCATTGGTTTGTCTGATTATTATAGATGCTTTGTTAAGAGTTTTGCGATTATTTCAACCCCTATGACCAGACTAACTTAGAAAGAAATTCCATTTTAATGGTCCGAGGATTGTGAATTAAGCTTTGGAAAGCTCAAGGATTGACTTTAGCTCCGGTGTTGGCTCTTCCATTTAAGAGTAAGGGATTCACTGTGTTTTGTCACACTTCTGGTGTTGGTCTTGGTTGCATTTTGATGTAGCAACATCGTGTCATTCCCTATGCTACTAGACAGCTTAAGGTGCATGAGCGCAACTACCCTACTCATGGTTTTGAGTTGGCAACAATAGTTTTTGCGCTCAAGATTTAAAGGCATTATTTGTATAGGGTGCATTATGAGATTTTCACCGATCATCGCAACCTTCAGAATCGTATGACCCAACGATAGCTTAATACTCAACAACGTTGATGGATGGAGTTGCTAAAGAACTATGATATTTCCATCTTGTATTATTTGGGCAAGAGAAATGTGGTAGCTGATGCCTTGAGTCGCAAGGCAGTGAGTATGGATAGCTTGGATGGCACATTCATTTCTTAGAGGACTATGGCACGGGACATTCGGTCCTTTGCCAATTTGATAGTTTGTCTTAATGTTTCAAACTCTACGAGGATTTTGGTTTATGTGGAGGTGAGGTCCTCCCTATTTGAGAAGGTACATGATTATCAATTTGACGATAACAAGTTGTGCCTCCTTGGTGATTAGGTGTTGAGTGGTGAGTATGAGAGGCACACTATTGATTCTGAGGGTATTTGAGATTTTAGGGTCGTATTTATGTTTCACAACATGGTGACTTGATTCAATAAATTCTATATAAGTCTTACAACTCTAGATATTCCATCCATCCTAGTACAACCAAGATGTATAGAGATTTAAGACATTATTATTAATGGGACAACATGCAGAGAGATATGGCAGACTTTATAGCTTATTGCATATATTGTCAGGAGGTTAAGGCTGAGCATCAGCATCCTGGTAGTTTGACCCAGAGGCTTCCCATTCCCAAGTGGAAATGGGAATGGATTACTGTGGACTTATTTAGTGGTTTGCATCATACTTTCCATGGTTTTGATGGTATTTGGGTTATTGTGGATCATCTGACCAAGTTATAACATTTTATTCCTATTCAAATAACCTTCAGTGCTGAGAGATTAGCCCATATCTATGTTTGGGAGATAGTTCATTTGCATGGGGTGCCTATTTTTATCATCTCTGATCGTGGTTTGGTGTTTACCTTAAAGTTTTGGAGAGTATTCTAGGAGGAGCTGGGTACTCGAGTGGATTTGAGTATAACCTTCCATCCGTAGATCAATGGTCTATCTAAGTGGACTATTCAGGTGCTCAAGAATATGCTCCTAACCTGTGTTATGGACTTTGGAGGACAGTGGGACCAACACTTAGCATTGAAAAAATTTGCATACAACAATAATTTCCAGTCGAGCATTGAAATGGTGCCTTATGATACTTTGTGTAGTTGGAGATGTCATTCACCTGTTGGATGGTTTGAGACTTCTGAGGTGATACCTCTTGATATGAATTTGCTTTAGGACTCGTTGGATAGAGTCAGGGTGATTTAAGATAGGCTGAGAGCAGCCCAAAGTAGGAAAAAGGCCTATGCCAATCATAGGCTTAGTGCCTTGAGATTTGGAGTTACTGACCATGTATTTCTTTGTATTTCTCCCATGAAGGGTGTGATGAGGTTCGTAAAGAGGGGTAAGCTCAGTTTTTGATATATTAGTCCTTTTGAGATTCTCTGCGCTGTTGGCGGGTAGCCTATGAGTTAGCTTTACCTCTAGACTTTATTGTTGTTCATCCAGTTTTCCAAGGATCTATGTTGTGAAAGTATATTCTTGATACGTCTCATGTGCTTAGATGGGACTCGATTTATTTAGATGAGCATCTGATCTTTGTAGAGGAGCCCATGCTTATTTTGGCTAGTAATGTAAGGCGGCTACGTACCATAGAGATTCCTATAGTTAATGTTCAGTGGAGGCACTTCCCAGTGAAAGAGGCCACTTGGGAGATTAAGAGTGAGATGCAGGCCTAGTATCCTCACATGTTTGAGGCTTCAGGTATTTTCATCATTTTTTACTTTCTAGCATGAATGTTTCTTAGTAGTGGATGTTGTATGACCTTTTAGGTCATTTCCCATAATCTCACTTATTTTCACTATTAGAGCTATCCCATAGCTGCCTCAAGTCATTTATGACCTCCTGGAATTGATAGTTTGGTTACCAAAAATATCATTTGTTTTTTAGAACCATTTTCCCATTTAAAAGTCTTTGCTGGTACCAAACGGTCACCGAGTGAAAACTTCAGTAAAATGATCCCAGATGTGAAGGAGAACCTACAAGGTTTCTTGGATGAGTTAGAAAAGATCTTTCGGGTGATGCAGGATACTAATGTAGAGGAAGTTAACTTTGTAGCTTATTAACTCAAAGATGTTGCTTATCAGTGGTATAATGAGTGAGATAGGAATAGAGATGATATAGAAGAGGAAGGATTGTGGGAGGTTTTTCTAATGCCTTCTTGGATCTATTCTTTTCTCAAGAGTTAAGGGAAGCTAAGATGGAGAAGTTTGTAAACCTCAGGCAGGGGAGGATGCTAGTAAAGGAATATGCTTTAAATTTCCATTAGCTATCAAGGTATGCTCCTGACTTAGTGGCTAATATGAGGTTGAGAATGAGGAAGTTCACTTCTTGGTTCAATAGAGATTTGATTCTGGAGAGCAAGACTGTGTTGCTAATTAAGGATATAAACATCTTAAGGTTGACCATTCATATACAAAAAGTTGAGAATAAGAAGAGGAGGAAGGCAGAGTTTGGGGATAGGCAGGGAAAGAGGATCAGGTTTTCCGGTCAAGGAGGTACTCAGTCTTAGGGTGGTAGAGATAGAGGCAAGTAGCGAAAAAAAGTAGGGGAGTTCTGGTTCCTTTTCTGCCAGTGCTTCTTATCAATTAGGAGACTGGCGTCATCAAGGTATTGACAATTCTCGGACACATATTACCCAATCTCAAGCGAGTGGAGGTCAGTTAGTTTCTTCATGTCCTCTTGATCAATTTTATGGTCATCCTCATTGGGATTATTGGGAAGAAGGAAGGGACAAATGTTTCAAGTGTGGACAGGTAGGTCATCCACTCAGGGATTCTCTGATTAACAAATTTACCACAGTGGCAAATAAGATTCATGTGGCTTCATCTTATGCTCCTTCACCTGGTGGTATGGCATCTACTTCAGTTACTTCTCCTGGTTCTAGTGTTGATTGAAAAAAGTTGTATGCTTTGGCATCTCGATAAAAATCTGAGCCATTACCTAATGTTATTACTGGGATGTTATAACTCTTCTCTCGTGACATATATTGTTTGCTTGATTTGGGGTCTACTCTTTCTTATATGACTCTACGTGTGGCTATGTCTTTTGGTTTTGATTCGGAAGTTATTTCAAATCCTTTTTATGTTTCTATCTCTGTAGGTGACTCGATTATTGCTAGGAGAGTCTATAGGGGGTATATGGTATCTGTTGGTAGGAAGCAGACCTTGGCGAATTTGTTTTAGTTTGATATGGTAGATTTTGATATAATTTTGGGTATGGATTGGTTGCATTCTTGTTATGCGTCTTTGGATTATCGGACCCGTAAGGTAATCTTTAAGTTCCTTAGTGAACCAGTTATAGAATGGGAAGTTAGTTCCTTAGAACCTGGGGGGGGGGGGGGGGGTTATTTCTTATCTTAGAGCTCACAGGTTAATCTCCAAGGGTTACCTTTATCACTTAGTTCGAGTTAAAGATTCTATCTCAAAAGGTCCTTTTCTGTCTTTGGTCCTTGTGGTTAATGAGTTTCCAGAGGTCTTTTATGATGATCTTCCTGGTGTTCCTCCAGATAGAGAAATAAAGTTTAGTATTCATTTGTTTTTGGATACTCATCGAATTTCTATTTATCCTTATAGAATGGCTCTGGTTGAGTTGAGGGAACTCAAGGAGAAATTTAAGGATATTCTGGACAAGGGGTTTATTCATCATAGTGTTTCTCCATGGGGTGTACCAGTATTGTTTGTGCACAAAAGGGATGGTTCCCTTCGGATTTGCATTGACTACAGACAGTTGAACAAGGTGACAGTTAAGAACAAGTATCCTTTTTCTTGGATAGATGACTTGCTTGACTAGTTGTAAGGTGCCAAGTTTTTATCTATGATAAATCTTTTATTTGGGTACCATCGGTTTAATATTATGGAGGTGAATATCCCTAAAATAACTTTTTATACTCGGTATGGGCATTTTTAGTTCTTGGTGATGTCATTTGGGTTGACTAATGTTCTGGCAACATTTATGGACTTGATGAATAGAGTGTTTAGGAAGTATTTGGGTCTCTTCGTCATTGTTTTTATTGATGACATTCTGATTTATTCAAAAAGTAAGGTGGATAATTCTAATTACCTTCGTGTGGTGTTATAGACCTTAAAGAAAAAACAGTTGTATGCCAAGTTCTCTAAGTGTGAGTTTTAGTTAAAAGCTGTGACTTTCTCGATTCATATTATTCTAGTAAAGGGATCATGATGGATCCGCAGAAAGTTGTTGTGGTGAAGAGATGGCCTAGGCCCACGAATCTATCCAATATTCAAAGCTTTTTAGGTTTAGCTAGGTATTATAGGCAGTTTGTAGAAAGCTTTTCTTCGATTGCTGCTCCTTTGAATAAGTTGACTCAGAAGAAGGTTAAGTTTTCTTGGTTAGATACTTGTAAAGGGAGTTTTGAGAAGTTGAAGGATAATCTGACTTTGGCTCCAATCCTGACTTTGTTGGAAGGCAATGATGGGTTTGTGGTTTATTGTGATATATCTCGAGTAGGGCTCAGTTGTGTTTTAATGCAGCATGAGAAGGTGATTGCCTATTCTTCCAGGAAGTTGAAGGTACATGAGAGGAATTATTCACTCATGATTTAGAGTTTTTAACGATTGTGTTTTCTTTGAAAATATGGTGGCATTATTTATATGGTGTTCACATGGATGTCTTTTCTGATCGTAAGAGTCTTCAGTACGTGTCCACTCAGAAAGAGCTTAATCTCAGCCAGAGGAGATGGCTTGAGCTTCTCAAGGATTATGATATAAGTATTCACTATCACCCAGGTAAGGTTAATATGGTTGCTGATGGTCCTAGCAGGTTATCCATGGCGAGTTTAGCTTATGTGGAAGAAGAAAAGCGGGAATTAGTAAGGATATTCACTGTTTGGCTAATCTTGGGGTTTATCTCTTGCACTCTAAGAATGGTAGTGTGATGGTGCAAAAAGTGATTTGATCATCTCTTGCTGGAAAGATTAAGCAGAAGCAAGTGTTGGATATCTTAATGAAAATCAAGAGTAATGTTAGTTGGCAAAAAGTGGCGGTGTTTGAGATCAGTGGTGATGTGTGTTCCTGATGTCGATGGTTTGTGAGAAAGGGTTTTGGATGACGCGCATGAGTCGTGCTATATTGTTCATCTCAGATCGACTAAGTTGTATCATGATCTTAAGAATATCTATTGGAGGAATGGTATGAGGAGGGATATGGTTGATTTTTGTGCAAGTGCATGGTGTGTCAACATGTTAAGGTTGAGCACATGAGGCTAGGAGGGTTGTGTTAAGAAATTGATTTGTCCGAATGAAAGTGGGAGATGATTAATTTGGACTTCATTACCAGTCTTCCTCGATCTCAAAATTAGTATGATTTAAGTTGGGTCATCGTGGATACGATGAATAAGTCTGTGCATTTCTCGCTAGTGCAGACTATCTTTTTGATGGAGGATTATATGAATCTGTATATTTAGGAGATGGTAAAGCTGCATGGGGTACCTGTCTCAATTATTTTTGATTGTGGTATAGGCTTAAGGTTGCCCAAAGTCGCCAAAAGTCCTATGAGAATGCTAGGCATAGATACTTGGAGTTTGAGGTCGGGAATAGGGTATTCCTTAAGGTGTCTTCCATAAAGGGAGTGGTGCAGTTTGGCATGAAGAGGAAACTCAGTCCTCAGTTCATTGGTCTTTATGTGATTTTATGAAGAGTTGGCAATATTGCTTATGAGTTGGAGTTGCCATCTAGCTTAAGTTTGGTTCATCCAATCTTTCATGTTTCTATGTTGAGGAAATGTATTGGTGATTCTTATTTGGTTGTTCCTTTGGAGGTATTGGGCATTTTGGATTCTCTATCTTATAAGAGGTCCCAATTGAGATATTAGATAGGCAAGTTCGTCGGTTGCAGACCATAGATGTGGCTTCGGTTAAGGTTCTATGGTAAAACCATAAGGTAGAAGAAACTACTTAGGAAGTGGAAGAGGACATGAAGTCCAAGTATCCACATTTTTTTCTGCTCTTGGGATTTATGCGGAAGGTAGGTGTTCTTCAACACATCTTTATTTTCTGAGTTTAACAAGGAAAGATTAACATCTTTGACTCTTGTTTTCAAACTTTGTTAAAAGGATGTTTGATAATGCAAATGACTATATGTGTAGTTACCCCTACTTATCCGTTATTTGGGGATGAATGTTTCTAGTTAGGGAGACCGAAATATCTTGGGTTTTAACCCTTAAAAAATTTCCTGGAATTCCGTTCTTCAAACCCAATGTGACTTATAAGTATGAATAGCATGTTGGGGTATGAGTGGTATGGTCCTGTCGTATATTGACTAGTGTTAGTTGGTGAAGTGGTTTTGGTCACTGGAATGGGTACAATTTAGATGTATGAGTCGTTAGGCTTGGTATGAGTCATATTAGAACTCGTAAGATGGGCAGTGTTTGATCCTTCTGGTATTTCATTCTACTAGGGATATAGGTCATTGGTATGGATCGTATGCTGTGGTTACACATTGGTTGGATGAGTCGTATACTGGAAAGTGTCTGATCTAAGGTTGAGGCTTAGATACGAGTAGTGGGTACTGATCGTATAGGATGGTATGACTCGTATGGGTCAATCATATCCCTATGACGAATTTTTATGGGATTTAAGTGGGGTTATTCTAGATATTTCCCTACTTACCTTAATAAGTTAGGAGGTTATTTACCCTATTATTCTATTCATTAACACTTAAAAACTATTCCAAAACATTCCATAATTCTCTCAAGAGTTTTTGGGGTAAGAAGGATAGGGTTTCATCTTGAGGATTACTTTGAGGCTTGGCTTGGTGATTTCTCTCCATTAATTCTTTGATATAAGGCATGATTCTCTTCACTTATTGTAATTTCAACTAAAGACATGGTTTATATGATTAATTTCATAGTTTTACTATTTCATGATTATGGTTTCGAACTATTATTTAGGGGTTTTGATGTTAAATGCTTGGTTATAGTTTTCCATGGCTTTAATTATGTTTTTATATGCATTAATGGTGGTTTTGGACAATTGGATTTCATCATAATGGTTTAATGATCTTTGGAATTGGTTTTGGTTATAATATGCCCCTAATGTGTTTGTTAAAATTCTTATAAAGATATGTTCATTACATTGACTTCTTTTTATGGAACTCTTGCATGTTTTAAACTTGGTAAAGAGTTATACATGGTTTAAATGGTTTGAAAAGGATATAGGCTAAATGATTATGCTTGTTGAGAACATGAAAGCCTTCCAAGTTGTTTAATATCGTATATGGAAGGGGACTTTAAGGTCTCCTTAACCTAAATGGTTTGGCTATAGATATTACTTGCAAGTAAGGGATGGTATGACGATACTACTAATATTGGCCTTGGTATATAAAATGGTAAATAGATTTGTTGGTTATTTCAAAATGCTTTTAATTGGACATTAATGGCAGAGTATGTAGCAAAGCTGTGGAAGTTGGCGGTCCTGGGGGGCTAAACCTAGAAACTCGTGTTTATCGATATGAGGATTGGTCTGAGTGTACCATGCACATGGTGTCACTCTATTAGGGGATGTACTAGTCATCCCATGGGATAATTCCCTCGTCGTGCGGCTACATGTACTGGATCCCTTTCAGCAGGGGGAGCTGAACCCATATTGCTCGTGGGTGGTTTAGGACAACCGAGCTACACAAGCCAGGTAAAGATTTTAAATGCATGCTAGACTTGGTTCCATTTTCTAACACTTATATATATTGTTGTACGCGTTATGGATGGTTTTACTTAGTTTTATAACTAGAATTATTTTATCCTTATCATGAGATTCATGCTAGCAGTCACTCGCTAACCCCGCTACTGGTAGCTGTGTACCCAAGCTATATAGGAATAGTCTATTCTATTTCTCCTATTTAGCACGCATATTCAGTGTAAGAATTTGGACTAAAGTGGTAAGCTTCCCTCTATTCAGAAGGCATCATTTTATGTTATGGATTTTTTTAGACACTTTTCTTTTATTTTGGATAATGGTTTTGGCCATGGTTGGGGGCATGTCCCAACTAAATTTGTTTACTCTCTTAGATAGAGGCCTTGTGGTACTTCTGGGGGTTGGTATGGATGGGACGATATTAGTGTCAGCCTTGGCATTAGAATAAGCTGGAAGGCTAGCATCATTGGACATGATTTCTCACTGTTTCATCATATTACATTTTGAGATTGATTAATTATATTATGTTTTGGTATTTTCTTTGGTTATGGCCTATGGTTTGGTTTGGTATGGTCAGTCAATTAGTGTGGTACGATTGGAATCGATTGGGTTGGTCACAGTTGTGACCTTATCCCAGAGTCTTAATGAGAACATTTATACTATCTTGTTATATGTTTTCAGCCCAGTACGATAAGGCCTAGGGTCGTGTTATGTCAATATAGCAATGATATTATTGTATATCCCTTTCTTCCATCATTTATTCAGATTGTATATTCATTTCTTGGCTTACTATGTTTATGAGATATTAAAATGCTAGTCTGATGATGTGGGATATAGCCTGAGTTGACCTTGTATATATGTATATGTATATCTAGCTGCATATAGATATGTTATTATCATATATCCCTTACTTTGTTCATTAATTTGGATTGTATATTCATTTCTTGGCCTTGCATACTTTTATGTATATATCCTTCCTTTGCCCTTTATTCATATATTGGCCAGGTATATATGGTGTAATATTGAGATTCCTGAGTATGGATTAAATAGGATAGTTCATCCTTGATCTTTGGACACTTGGGTATAGTTTCTATTCTATTTATATATTATATTTATCTGTATTATCTTTGGAGCTCAATCGGTAGTTGCCTTCTGAGTACCACATGTTAGGTACTCATACTACACTTCTGCAGCCTGCAGATCATAGTACATGTTATTTCCATTGATTTGTGCATTGTGTAGAGAAACCATGGTGCAGAGACTTAGAGTTAGGTCCTAATGTTTGGAGTATTACTTACCTCAATCTTATGTATTAAACTAGTCTCTATGTTCTATTTAGAGATGGTTGTATCTGTATATTCATTTAGTATCCTTTTTTTTATTCTTGTAATGTTAGAAGATGTTGTACTGATACTATAAGGTTTTGGGGACTATATTATGTATCTGATTTGATATTATATCTATTCTGCATTCTTTTGTTTATGTATTTAGATAGTTCATAACTAGTCGTTCTATACTACAGGTTTGGCTTGCCTATGGGTGGGTTATAGTAGGTTCTATCATGACTTAAGAAATTGTGTCGTGAAAAATTGGTATCAGAGACTAGATTCACCGGTGTATTAATACAAGATCAAAGTGTTTAGTAGAGCCGCATATTAGTGTGGAGACATCCATAACCTATCTTTGGGAGGATACAGGGACATTCTTAGGAAATTTATTTTTTGACTCATTATTATGTATCCGCATTTCTATGAGCCTCAAGCATATTCTTAAACTCTATTTTTTCTAGAAATAAAAGATGCGAGATGGTTGAAAGATGTAGAGAAGACTTTGACAATGTTTCTAGAGCTTTAGCACAGTGTTGGACTAGAGTCAGAGATAGGTGTCGAAGATCTTTAGTGTTGGCCAAAGGATTTAGGGCTAACTTAGGTTTCGGTAAAGCTCGTGATTACTTCATACCTTCAAAGTTTAGCATTAGGGATCCCAAGTTATGTTGTAGATCCCTCACAATCATGGATAACATTCACGTTATCTAGCAGTTCTTAGGCCAAAGTTGGATTGGTTGATGGTCATCAGGGTTCCTGACCAGTTTCTGATTATGAGATTAGGTTTCTGGATCGGTCCAGGTATACTCTTATGCTATATCCTTCATAGTAGGGCATGGTGCATAGATTTATTATAGGATCAACATTGCCATTCTTTTGGTGTTGGAGCACATGATAGAAGCTGGGTCTTCCTTCCTTTATGTTATGGATTATGTTATAGCCTTATAAATAGTATGCATTGAGACTTATGGAGATGAGGGTAAAAGACCATGCCATAAGTTTAGTGCTATTGGTACTTCATCTTGGAGTGAGGATCCTTTTTGCGGAGGTCAGCTTCACTCGCAGCCTATCAATTTTACGTAGATAGCATTTCATATTATGGATGACTCTTAGGTTAGTCATAATGATTATTCTGGATTATAGTGTGTAGTACCTTAAAGTATTATAGATGCTTATTTTAGTTATGGTGAGATAGGTTATTGGTCCTTGATGAGGGATTATTGGTTGTTTAGCTCATTCAGATCAACCCCACAATGATGTAGCATCTTCTGTTAGAGATAGTGTGGTTGGCACTTTAGTTGAAGATTTAGTTGGGTGGTATGAGTTTAGACCTATTCAAATTTTTTCTCACTTAGAATTGTTAGGCATGTGATTTTGGATTTCACCATGATAGATGTGCTTTTATTTCCAGCATTTACCTTTTCAGTATGTGTATTGGGGTTTCCATAACTATTGAATACTATATGCCTTGATGAGTTCATATTGTTTATTGTATGCCTTGTTATTGAGTTCATGATTATATGACTATTTCATGGTTTATTTCTTTTATTAGTGGATGAATTCGGCCAATATTGATATTTTCTCCCTATAGATGCAGCATTTGGATTTGTGTCCCATTTATCTTGGCATATTAGCCTTATTATAGCCTTTGAGTAGTACTTTCTATTGATGTTCATTTTGGTACCACCTATTCAGTATATTGATGTTTATATTTCTATTGTTATTGCTATCATTGCTTGATGTTATTGATCCTCGTTGGGTAGCTATTTAGTCTAGTGTTATCTAATTAGAAATTCACCTTTTATGTGATTCTTATTCATTGGCTTGGGAAGCTATAGCCTAATTTGATAATTTTTTTCTATAGCGAGGTGAGGTTGGTTGTTTTCCTCTTGGTTAGCTGTGCTAGATCGATTGTGGAGTTGACTATAGTATTGAAGGTAAGTCAACCTTTTATGGTTCTGCATGGTTCTAGAGTTGGTAATTTATTCATATAGCCCGTTCTTGAGTTTGAGATTCTTAGAATAGCCTCCTAGGTTGCAAAGGTTGGTGCATTAGCTATTCCTTTTTATGCAACCCATTTTTGAGATTGACCAATTTAGGATTCGTTTTTCATTTATGGCTATTTTATCGCTCGATAGTTGTTTTAATATTGATATTGAGAGGTCCTCGATTCATCTGTTAGATTTATTGGATTCATCTCCTTGTGATGGTTTGCTCTAGGTATATGTGTGGAGCTTGGATGCTCCTTTCTTGTCGTGATATTGGTTTTGTCTAAAGAGGAGTTGGAGAGTTAGAGATAGGTGGTATTTCCTATGATTACTTCTTGAGTTGGCAAATCAAAAGTTCTTCATCTTGAATTTCTTGGTTCATTTTCTGGTAGTGTCCTTGACCTTGGGATTGTTGTTGAGATTAGTATTTCTGCCTTGATGATATGATTCATGGATTGATCAAGTTATGATTGTCCTACTTGAGAGGATTTGGGAAATCCCAATTTCAGAGTTTGTTCGGCCTTATGAGGCTTAGTGGAGTGTCTCTCCTTGATTAGATGTGCCTATGACTATTCTTTGCTAAGATAAAGTGTTGGATTGTCTAGTTCCCGGCTTAAGTTACATTTCTCTAAGTCGCTAGAGTTTTTTCCACTACTAGTGTGGTTTGCAGCCTTGGGGGTTTTTTGAGCTTGTTTTGATAGTTCATGCTCTCCAGCAGACATGGAGTTGATTTCTAATGGTTTCAACCAGTGATTTATCCTTCTACATAATTTCTATTTTGTGGCTACATTTCATACTCTCTAGCTGATTTAGAGTGTTTGTTTTCATTTTAGTCGATAGTTTATCCTGTGGTGATTTTGTTCTTCAGTTACGTCCTAATTTTGGCTCGGTATGATTTAGCTTGGACATGTCAGATTTGGATACTAAAGTTGAATTGAGTAATTAACATTAATATATACTTATTATCTTAGATTTTGACTTGACATCTTTGAATAGCGATTTAGGAGTTATGAAAGAATTGGAATATGACTTCTTACCCGTCTTCAGGTTTGGGTAGTTGAGATCAAGCAATTCAGCCTTGGTGTTGAGATTCTGCTTTAGGTTGTAGAGCTTAAGTGCAGCCTTCATTTGAGATTTGTCTTAGTTCAGATTTCAATTATAGGCTGGTTGATCCTACTCTATGGCTACCTATTCGATCTTCTCGACTTCGGATGGAATATAGATGATAGGTGTTTAGATGATAGCACATGCACCGCTATTGGTTCCTTCAGCTTTGACCATAGTCTTCTATTTTCTTTGGGAATTTTTGATGAATACTCAATGGGAGTAGTATACTTGAGTTGGATTCAGTAAGGTTTCACTGTCAATTGATGGGACATCCTAGAGCAGATCATTTAGTGATGAGTGGTTATGCTTTGACCTTTTGGATTTTAGTATGATTACCATCCGAACTAGTTGTTGTATTAGCATGGATTTTATTCCTTGATTATCTCTATTTGTATGCCTAGACAATGCCTTATGGCTTATTCTAAGGTTTGTCGTGTGGACTTTCAGCAGATCAACTTCAGTTCTTCGAGTTCTCCCTGATGAGATTGCATGGATAGGACTTAGGTGATTTCCTTCCTGATTTGTAGTAGTTAGTAGTGTGGAATAGTAAAAGAAGATTATAGTTGGATTTGGAGTCATTTGTATGACTCATGTCTTAGGTTGGCTTTGGCTCGAATGAGCCTTTGATTGATTTGTGCCGGCATCAAAATGGTATCAGTGTATTGTGGTTCAGAATTACATGCATGAAACTTTTTCGATTTAGTTAGAGGCTAGTTTGTGGTTGATGTTGAGTATAGGTTGTTTAGAAGTGAAGAAATAAAGATGGTTGAAAAAGAGATACCCCTTGGAAGTGTTCTCTCTTCATGGAGGTTATCTAGGATGGAGCATGCGAGCCCAGTACCTCATCCTTTTGAGCTTTTGAGATCTTTCTATCTGTTGAATTATGGAGATGAGTCCTTTTAGTAGTGGCTATTGTAATGACCCTCTAGGTGATTTTTCATATTTTCACTTATTTTTATTGTTAGAGCTTTTCCATAGCCTCCCCAAGTCATTTATGACTTGCGGGGACTGATAGTTCAGTTACCGAGTAGTTTGTTTTGTTTCTAGTAATAATTCCCTGTTTAGAAGTCTTCGCTGGTTCGAATGGCTGTCCGGTAGAAACATCAGTAAAACGATCACAGATGCTAATTCTGACTACGCCAGCATCTCCGGAATATTGATTTTAGGATAGGTATACCTTTGGTTTGGGTCCTAAGGCCCCCGAGCTCATTTGACAGATTGGTCAAAAAGTAAAAAAATTGGAAATTTAGGTGTGGGACCCATATTTGGTCATAACATTTTTGATGAAAAATCTAACTTTTCCATCGCTTCTAGAATGTCGAATTAGTGGGGTCGCATAGTTTATTTGCGTATATTGGACTCTGAATGAATCCCGAGGCCTTAGCAAAAAACTTAAAAAAAATTCTAAGTTTCAACTGTCTTTTGGTATGCCTGCGATCGCATCTCATGTGCAGAGGGTAGTGCGATCGCACTACTTCTTGTTGTGATCGTATCATCTGGTTCTGGCACCGCATAGTGCGATTGCAGCGTGCATGCTGTGATTGCAGCATCTGAGAACCTGGAAAGGGTATAAAAAAGTCCCTTAGGTCGCGATTTTGCTCATTTCCACCTCCCTCCTGAGAGTAAAAACCCTAAAGCGTATGATAACTTTAAATTGAGTCTTAGAGTTGACTTGGGAGTTTGATTAACATCTATTATCACAAATATATTTGAATTTAAGGTAAGATTTCATCCCTTTCTTGATGAATTTCTGAGTTCTTAACCCAAAACCCCAAATTGCTTGAGGGCTTATTTAGCTCTAAATTGGCTTGGTTTCACCCATTCTTTAGGGTAATGATTCCTTGATCATCTATGAATAGTAGGTTGGCCTCAGAAACATGATTTCAACAAGCGAGACCCACTTGGGGTTTTTGGTGTCATTTTTGAACTCAAAGCACAATGGTGCAATATGGGTATCGTTATTCTCGTATTGATAAGTAGATTACAATTTTGATAGATGCTTAGTGAATAATTTAGGGATATTGGCAGTTCGGCTTTGAGAAAGGATCCTATCTACTTTTCTTCGTAAGATGATATATGTTATATATTCCATTTGAATGTGAATGTTAATATTGATTATAGGTAGAATGACTTAGTCTTGATTATTGAAGTTTGGGGATTATATGAGGGTTTTTGACCCATAAGGTGAAATGTTGTTACCCTTTAGAATCTTATTGCCTTTTTCCTAGTTTGATCTAATTTATAGAATGGATTTGATATGATGCTAGGTTTGGGATGTGGTTTAAGTGTTGGAAATATGATTAGTATAATTTACCTTACTTGGACTCTTTTTGTGATCTTGAAACCATAAAATTAGTGGGTTGACTTAATTGCTTATGTTCCATGTGAAATTCCTATCTTAGGATTAATTATGGCTTATGTACCACCTAATAGTGAATTTAGATATCTTAACCTAGTCCATGGCATAAATTGCTTAAATATGAAATTCGAGGTTTAGAAGTGGGTCATTCCGACCCACCTTAGGCCGAGACTTGTGTTAGCCTATGTGGACTTATTTACGGATGTTAGGCATAGTTGAGACTAGTAAGCCTTTAGTGTAAGGTTACTTTGTGACTTGGTGAGTCATGTTGGCATTTTCTCGGATAATAATTAATGGCTCATGGCCATGATATTCCTCATTGATGTGATATTTTGTCTATAGAGATGATATTCCTCATAGATGTGATATTTGTCCTATAGAGATGATATTCCTCATAGGTATGATATACGACTTATAGATATGAGATGCCTTATAGATATGATATGCTTCATCATTATGATTTATGGCCTAGTAATGTATTATGCCTCCTAGATGTGAGATGCTTATTGATATTATGCCTCCTATATGTGAGATGCTTATTGATATTATGCTTTCTATATGTGAGATAATTACAATTATGCCTTATGGATTATAGATATGTTATGCCTCGTGTTATGATATGGGTTATAGATATAAGATGGCTTACAAATATAATTAATGATATGAGTTTCAGATATATATGTAGGCCTAATGCTATGATTATGATGTTGTAATTATTTCGGACACGTTATTGGGCCACAAGCCGTGTTGTGATTTGGTTGGACATCCGAGAAGTGTTCATCCTTGTAAAGGATGCGATTGTAGTTTATGTATATATTGATGTTTATGGCTCCATTATTTGAATACTAGTGATGGCATGCATAAATTTGGTACATTTATGATCGTTAATTCAGTGAATGATGTGATTCTAGCTAAAATATGATCTTATTATTGATCTTCTTAAACAAGGCTTAAAGCCCTCTTTTCATCTTAAAACAAATTTCTTCATAATAATAACTGCCTATCTTAATGAATAACTTATTTGTAAAAGAGGTTAATAATGATGTTTTAAAGACTTGACCGTGACAGATTTTGGTCTATGATTTGATACTACTAATTACCTTGCTCATGAGAGATTTTGATCCCTTCTATACTTTTATAATGATTTGGTCCCTAAGTTCACTCCAGGTAATGGATTTACACTCTTTTTATCCATGGCTTCAATCCGTGCATCTGTTATATCTACATATACATCTCTCTGGTATGGGATGGAGAAAGATGTTGTATTGATGATATAAATTCCAGGTAAACCCCATTAACAGATTTTTGTATTTATATATATATCTAATATGATAATTATGATGATACTTATTATATACTTGTAACACCCCGATTTTCTAAACCGGAACGCTACGCGGTGATCATGACCCCGAGGGACCACAAGCTAACCCATGACTGATATCCGTACTTGTACACTGCATAACATATATGTAATATGTGGAAAACATAAACAATAGACCATAAGGTTCAACTGAAATAATTATAACATCTATATGGGTGAAAAATACCCAAGATAACTGAAGTCTCAATCAAAACTGAACTAAATCTGAACTGTATTTGAAATCCTTGAAGTACTAACTGAATAAAAAGTTGAAGGAACAGGTCTCCAACTAACTCCGTAAACTAAAAACTAGCTAAAATAATAAATGAATCAAATCATATCGTCCTCGAATGAAGAGGACTCACTGCTGCTCTGCATACTAGAATGTAAATGCTACTGCTGGTCTAGAACTTATGTCTCTGAACCTATGGTGTAACATGAAATAGCACAAATGCGTCTGTACAACTAGAGTACTGAGTATACGAGTGAGATGGGCTAAATGAAAAGGGTTTACATACATGAGCAATGCTAACTGACCGACTAATATGAACGTGAGAGTGGAAACATACATACATAATAACTGGAAATGTAAATACATAATAGTGGATCTGTATGCTAATACATGATTTACTGATTTCTGACAGGACTGAAACTATGTTTCTGTCAACATGGGTGACTGTGTCTGATAGTCCTGGGTCTGATGGAACTATCTAAGTTCCGTATTATAACTGAATTTGATTGTATTTGGAAGTCCTGGTATACTGATATTTAAAGAACTATTTGAGTTCTTTTACTGAGACTGAGCCTGAAACTGTGGGAGGTAGTTGTTTGACCTACATGCCCCAATAATGCATACATCTAAGATGGAGTCCAATCTCTGCCCCGACTGGAGGGGTGTCAATACCGCGCCACTAGTAAGGACAGTTGTGAGTGACCCTCATCTGGCAGGTACTCAAATGAGAACGGTGGGAATCCTAAACTGATAGGTTAATCTACCTCATCAACCCTAGTCTGATAGGTTAAGATGTCTCAACCTACGCTGGCTACATAGTTCTGGAACACAAGGATGACTGCTAAGAATCACACCCTAAACTGGCAGGTGAGTTCCCATCCTTTGGTTCACTCGGTGCTAACTTTTACTCCCATATAAAGAGATTGAACATGATTTAACTGACTATGCATGGACTGAGTAACTAACTTCCGTTGACTGACGGAATAGCACTACTATCTGAGATTTTGCTGAGATCATAAGATTTCAGAGGTTTCCTGAGTCACATGACTGACTGAGTTCTATAGATCATGGCTTGACTGAGATTATCAGGATAATGTGACTTGGCTCTAGGCAAACAACTATATTTTTTGGGTATGAATGCCCCCAGGGCTCGATGGAAGGAAACTGACACACATGACATGACTTGATCACAAGATTGGAGTTCACAATTCATAATATCATAAGTAGGGAATAATATACCACATGTAGTTTTCAACATCTTGTGCATGGTAGGGAGTGCATGGGATATATATCATGTACATATTGTATCACTTCATTATCATAAATACTTCATACCACAACAATAGCAACAAAACAATAGCATGGAATTCATATTGAATTACATAATTAACATGGAATTGTCATGTAGATAATATGGGACCATGTAAACATGAAATTTCTAGTATTCTAAGCATTTTATCAAACACCTTGCATGCATTCTTTAAGGCATAGGTGTGTTCATGAATTTCACCATATTAAACTACCCAAATTCATGGGTTCTAACTACATGATCATAACCTTCATGAAAATTCATCAAATTACTACTCTATAGCACAAACAACAACCACCAACATGAATACAATCATATCACCACAAAACATTTATGATTTGGTATTTAAAGATTGATTCTTGAACTCCACGGACGAAAGAAATCCGTGGATGAACACTACGCATACCTGACTTAGGGTTCTTGATATTTTTGAACTTGAAGATTTTGAAATCCTTTGATTCTTGAAAAGGATTAGGTATCGTTCTTGGGGATTGAATTCAGAGAGAAATCCTAGTTTTTGTTTGTGAAATAACAATGAGCAAAATAGCTGAATTCGAACTCATCTGGGTATAAAGGCGAGTGGTAAATGACAAAAATAACCTGTTAAAACAACTTGGAAATAAATTGAGCGTGGCATGTAATGGTCCGACTGGCGGTCTGTCAGACACTTGATGGTCCGCTACTTAGCCCGTCAGACGTGGACCAGAAATGGGGTTCATTGAATAAGAGTTGACGGCCTAGATGATGGTCCGTCACAACTTTGACGGTCCATTAACTCGTCCATCAGTCCTTATCCAGTACGTGGCTCAACTGCCTTGGCTGTGACGGTCAAGGTGGCGGTCCGTCACTTATGTGGTGGTCTGTCAACATGGCCGTCATACCTGGGCGTTTCCGACAGTTCCAAGTAAAACATCCATAACTTCCTCGTCTGATGTTGGATTTGGACAAAATTGGTACCATTGGAAAGTTAACTCAATTCCCATATGATAAAAAGTGAAAATCTAAAAAATATCACGTGTACAAAGATAGGTTTATATTTCAAAGTAAGTCCTGGCATCCTTGAGATGATTTCTAGCTAGGAAAAAGGCACGGGTATTACAATACTCAATAGGACCGGAGGATATTGTGATGATATGTTGATACCCAAAAAGTTTGGAGGATATTGTGATAATATATTGATAACTGATAAGGCCGGAGGACATTGTGATGATATATTGATACCTTCCAATGCCGAAAAATATTATGATGATATATTGATACCCAACAAGGAAGGAGGATATGGTGATGATGATATTGATACCTGTCAAGGACGGAGGATGATTATATTGATGTGCCTAGGTTTACATCTACTGGTTCAAGTTCGGCTAGCCCTATGTATGGCAATTATTTATCGAGCAAGGTCAGACGATGATTATGATTATAATGGTTATGATGATGATGGTTATGATTATGATGATTATGCTGGTGAAGGTATGATGGTGATGGTTATGATGATTATATTATAAAACTTATATCTATTATACTATTATGGATATTATTGCATCCATACTTATATGCGTATTACCTATCAACTGTATACGTTTGTATCTATCATCCCATATGGGGGAGTGGGTTGCATAGGTATAGGTGATGAATATGCCTTATGGTGTGTTTTATGTTGATTGAACCTTCTGAGCCTAGGGCTGTGGGGGCACGTGATAGGCTTAACTAGGTATTTGGTTATTTGGACTAGCCGGTTACTCGTGTTGTTATTGAGATTGTTATGATCACCGTTATGGCTAATTTATGACAAATTGGATATTGATTCGGTATCAAGATTTGAGGTATGACTTTTATCTCTTCTATCTTATGTTTCCATTATTATGCATGACTAGCTTATGATTAGACATATGGATTAGAAATCCTTAGTATTCTAACTCTAGTTCCTACAATGATTATGATGTCTTAAAATGCTAGTCTGATGATATAGGCTATACCTTAAGTAGACATTATATATATGTATATGCATATCTAGCTTTATATAGCTATGATATTACCGTATATCGCTTCCTTCCTTCATTTATTCAGATTATATATTGATTCTTTGGCCTTGTATATTATTACATATATCCTTCTTTTGCCCTTTATTTGTATATTGGCCAGGGATTCATGGCATAGCATTGAGATTCTCGAGTATGGCTAGAATAGGATAGTTCATCCTTGATATTTCCTTAGCCTTATCATGCTACTTTAGTGGCTATGAGTAGAATAGTTTCCCTTATAATCTCACTAGCTTTACTATATGATTTTCGACCACTTGGGTGTAGTTTCTATTTTGTTTATATGTTATATATATCTGTATAATATTTGGAGCTCAATCGGCAGCTGCCTATTGAGTACCACATGTACCTTTGGTACTTATGCTACACTTCTGCAGCCTGTTGATCCTAGTACGGGTTATCGCCGTTGATGTGTCCATTATGTGGAGTATCCATGGGTTAAATACTAGAGTGAGATCTCGCTATTCGAAGTATTACTTCCCCCCCTCTAATGTATTAGCAGAGTTTCCATGCTGTATTCAGAGATAGTTGTATCTGTACATTATTTAGCACCTTTTTTGTATCCTTGTTATATTAGAAGCTCTTATACTAATACCCCCAGGTTTTAGGGATTATACTATGTATTTGATCTGTTAGTACATTTATTCTACATTTTTTCCTTTATCTATTTGGGCAGTATGTTGCTAGCTATTTCAAACTACGAGTTGTCTTACCTACTGGTGGGTTACAGTAGGTACCATTATGACTTGAGAAATCGGCTTGTGACACTAGTACATTTTAGTGTGATTTTATGATATTGTGGTTTTTGATGGCTTGAAAAGCCTTATAGTTGAATTCAATCAACATTGATTGATCTATGCATCGGATGGCACAACGGACTGCGTTAGTAGATCTAGAATGTCAATTTTAGGATGGTAACATGGTCAGTATGGTTTTGTAGAATTTATATCTCATTTTGACCCTTGGTTTAAAAATTTGGGAATTTGGATTTCAGGGGTCAACATTGTAAAAACAATATTTTTTCAAAAATCTATTATCGATGTTTAGTCCGAAGCCTAAAATTTGATAAGGTAGCATAGTTATTTTGCATTTTAGGGATTCTGGATGAATCTTGAGGCGTCCGCGGGGACTTGGAATTCTCCAAGTCAGGTGCACCACTCTGCTAGAGCACTCGCATAAGCAACACTTTGGTCGCTTATGCGACTTAGCAGACTAGACCAAGTGTTGCTTGTACGACAGCCTAGTCGCGATTGCGAGCCCCACGTAATTGATGACAGGTTCTTATGTGTACCTACCCTCAGGCAAGGTACCCGACGATCATGTATGCAATGCCTAGCTCTCTTAAATACTGATGTTTTGCTGTTTTCACCATTTTTGAGACTTAGAGCTTAGGGTTTTGTGATTTTGAGCAATTTTCTCCATTTCTAAGCTTGGGTAAGCTCCAAAACTCTTATTTCAACTACTTTTCTTTAATTTAATATTCAAATCTTGTTGAAATGTGATTTTAAAAGTGGAAATTGGGGATTTTAGCTCGGGAGTCCTAAAAGTTGTAGTTCTTCGATTTAAACCCCGATTTCAACACGTTTTCACTTGAATGAGTTCTGAATCTTATAATTATCACTTTTGTCACAATTTCATCTTCAACACAACTCCAATTCTTAATTTTAAAATAGATTTTGGTGGGTTTTCCTGTAAACCTTTAAAATGGTTTTTGATAGATTTGGACCTCGTTTTAAACTCACTTTCCCTTGGGTTTTAAGCTATAGATACCTAAAATCTGGGTAACATGTTTCAAAAATAAAATTATGATAACCCTTCTTTTTGAAAAACCTATTTTAGGGGTCTATTTTGACTCTAATTAAAAAATAGGCAATATGAGTATCATTGGCTTTTTTTGATGTATAGATTCTTTATTCTATGTCTTAGTTGATTTCGAGTTCATTGTGAGAGTAAGGCTTTCGATTGAAGTCTTTTGGATCTGTTTTTAGCATTCGAGGTAGGTTATTTGCTAAACTTTCTTCAGACAGGGCTAGATAGCTAATGTAGATACAAAATCATGTTAAGGGTGTAGGAACTAATCATGAAAATAAATATATTTATCATTTTGTGCCTATGTGGAGGTTTATATATTGATGTTATTTGGCAGTTTTGGAATATTATTTGCTATGTGTGACCGTGTGGGGTCCTATATGATACTATTATCCTTGAGTATGTGGAATTAATTGTATCTTATTTGATAAAAAATCCTAATGTGGTATCAAATAGTGACATTTTTAATGTTTTTTATTCTATTAGCATATCTATTATGTTGGATTCATGGATGGTTGGATAAATAAGTGGATTTTGGTTCAATTGGTTGGTATATTGGTTGGTTATGGAATATCTTAATCTGGATAGTTCTGAGCATTTACCTCCTTATATCATATTCATTCATGAGATATTGGTACCATCGTAGAAATACTTAAAATACTGGAAACACTGGCTTTTTTGACAAAAAATGTAATATTTTTCAAAACCCCTATAGATGGATGTGACAAAGAGGATATATGGATATTGGTATATGATATTGGTTGTATACGGGTTAACAAACCCCTTATGAGTCTTTTATTAGAAAGCTTTATCTCCATAGGTGTATACAGAGGCTATGTGAAAACCTCATGCATCATATCATCATCATCATCTTTCCTATTGTATTTTACTTACACTGTACCTTTATTTGTGTTGCTATATCTCCTTTGATATATACATATATATGTGTATTTCCTCATTTGTACTTATATGTCTGATATTTGTATACTTGTATTCCTTTCTCATAGTTACTACGGTATATGTGAATATTATAGAACTATTAATGGAGATGGTGTGGCCTACCATTTGGGACATTTTTTAGTTGCTAGTGATGTGCCCTTAGTGTGTATTTTATGTGCTTTGTTTTCTACTTTGCTCAGTCAGCCTATGATATCTACTGAGTATAAGTGGAATGTACTCACCATTACTGCACCCTTTTGGTGTAGATCTAGATTTAAGTGTGCCTCACTATGGTTGATTTGGAAGATATTTAGAGATTTTTGATGTAGTAGTTGATTTAATGCATCCAAAGTTAACTACTGCCTTTTCTTATTAAGATTATGTCTTTATTTATGTTCAGATGTAGAGTTGTTCCTATTTGGATATCTTATGTATTTTGATCTCAAGTTGTACTATTTAGTTCTTACACTATGATGCTAGTTTTTGGGATTTGGGTTAGTATCATTGACTATGTATTTTTGCTTTTACTATATATGGATCTAGTTTGACTCTACTTTAGAAGTCCTGCTCTGGGTCTTGATATCATTTTTCTAATTGTGTATCAGTTTGGGTGATATACTTACTTTTCAAGGCTTTCCACGATAAATGCCATCATGACCCTTGGTTGTTGGGTCATAATAAATTTGTATCAGAGCCAGGTTTATTGGTCTCAAAGGTGTATGAACAGGATTCTTATAGAGTCTCATGGATTGGTACATAGACATTCGCATCTATCTTCCAGAGGCTATAGGATGTCTTTAGGAAAATTCTCTTATTTTGTTCCTTATCATGCGGATTTCCTTCATACCTTGTGTTCTAAGTCAAATTTCACTCTTTGTTGTGTAAATGGTGATGACTAGATCTTGTGAGGGTAGAGATGTTGAGCCTTCATCTAAGGAGATAGCCAATCTAGAGGGCAAGTTTAGAGTTGTGGACAGGCTCGAGGTGGTGGACAGACACGTAGATCTACCCCATCTAGGAGTAGCGCTAAGCGCCTTTTCCTTGAGCCTCGTATTGAGCATGTTGGGGGTGTGGGTCCTTTTTTTGTTCAATCGAGTTCTTCTACCCCAGTCTTAGAGGGGTTGTTAGGTTTCTTGTTGACCCATTTTGAGGGTGCTTCTTGTAGTGCTCCTGGTGTTCCTTTAGTTCTGAGTGTTGTACCTCCATTTGAGCTAAAATCTGCTTATGATGTTCCTCCATCCCCGAGTATGGATACTCCAGTAGTACCTACTTCTACTTTTGGTACTCCACAGACTCTGAGTGTGATTCCTCCTCCAGTGCTTGTATTTGAGTATGGTATTCCGAGGTTGGGAGTTCAACCTTCATCTATGTTGCGTCCTCAAGTGGGATCTTAGTTTTCTAGATTCACCATGCCTTCGCTTATTATAAGTGAAATTTTGTCTTTTGAGTATTAGAAAAGGTTTGAGAGGTTCACTTATTTGGGTTCTCCTAGGTTCAGTAGTATGATATGGGAGGATGCCTATGAGTTCTTGATTGACTATCATGAAAAGTTGTATATCTATTTTGAGACCTTTTTGGAGAGGTTCAGTTTGTTGAGACCTTTTTGGAGAGGTTCATGCTGTACAGTCAGAGGGATCAAATGAGAGATAAGTTTGATCGCCTGGAGAAGGGCTCCATAGCCGTTGTAAAGTATGAGGCACACTTTCATGCCTTGATTAGATATTCTTATGCCAGTGTTTACACTGAGTCTGAGAAGATTCAAAACTTCATGCAGGGATTGGATGTTCCTCTTCAGCTTGCTATGACTCAAATGGTAGTACACGAAACATCTTTTCATAGTATAGTGGATCATGATAAGATAACTAAGAGTATTCTTTGAGAATTTTAGGGAGGTCCCAAGAAGGTGCATCTTATGGGAGAGTTTAGAGGTCACAATACTCGAGGTAGGAATTCTAGAGATTTTTGTAGAAATCATGACATTCTAGCTTAGGAAGCCTTACAAAGTTTAGGTAGTGAGTTTTCTGGTTCAGCAACTTCAAATGGTCATTCTAGCCTAGCCATACCTCCTATTTAGTAGGGCCATAAAGTTTGTTTTGTGTACGATGAGACTGGCCATTTAGCCAAGGACTGGCTCTCGCCATATGTGTAGAGCTAATCCTATTTCAGTGGTAAAAGGTAAGAGTTCTACTATAGGTGCATGAGGCAGAGGTAGTGGAGCTTGTAGTGTTAGTCGTGGGGCTATTTGGGTATCTGGTGGTCATGGATAATGCTATGTTATACCCGTCAGATTAGAGGAAGAGGATTTTGATGCTATTATCATATGTATCATCCCCATTTATTTCAGATCTTTATTTGTATTATTTGATCTGGGATTGATATTCTTCTATGATTTTGCATATTTTGCCTTGGTTTTTAATTCTGCTAGTGAGCCTCTTGATGTGCCTATCCATGTATCTATCCCCTTAGGAGACTCTTTAGTAGTGGATCGGATATACTAATCTTGTGTTGTGACTTTTGCTAGACATGAAACCTGGGTAGAACTTATTATCCTTGATATGATAGATTTTGATGTCATCTTGGGTATGGATGGTTATCTTCTTATCATTTTATCCAAGATTGTTATGCGAAAACCGTGACCTTAGCTTCTCCAGGTATGCTGAGGATAACTTAGGAGAGTGTGCATCATTTGGGTCCTAAGAGAGTTATATCTTTCCTTTAGGCTCATCACTTGGCTGAGAGGGGATATTTATCTTATTTAGATCATATTTGTGATAATAGTGTTACTTTACCTCCTTCTTTAGATTCTATTTAGGTTGTCCATAAGTTTATGGATATGTTTTCTATGAATTAGCCTGGTACGCCTCTGGATCGTGATATTGACTTTGCCATTAATGTTGAGCCAGGCCCTAAGTCCATCTTTATTTCTCTTTATAGAATGGCCCTAGCCGAGTTGAAGGAATTAAAGGATCAGCTGCAGGAGTTGTTGGCTAAGGGATTTATCTAACCTAGTGTATCGCCTTGGGGTGCACCTATTTTGTTTGTAAAGAAAAGATGGGTCTATGCCAATGCGTATTAATTATTGGTAGATGAACAACATGTTTTTTGGAATGACCAATGCCCCCGCTGCGTTCATGGAGTTGATGAACCAGGTATTTTGAATGTATCTTGACTTTTTTGTTATTGTATTTATAGATGATATGATTCCGTATTCAGTGTTTCGTGTGCCGTGTTCCATGTTTATTACGAATCTGTGTGCTTTCCTCTGCTTTATATTCCTGCATTCATGCTTTACTCTGTTTTATATTCCTTATGGGTGCCGTATCTATGTTATGTCATCTGCTTCTGTGCTGTACTATGTGTTTGTGTGATATCTCGTGACTTGAGCCGGGGGTCTTTCGGAAACAGCCTTTCTACTTCATCAGAGGTAGAGGTATGGACTGCGTACATCTTACCCCTCCCAGACCCCACTAAGTGGGAATACACTGGGTTTGTTGTTGTTGTTGTTGTTGTATTTATAGATGATATCTTGGTTTACTCCATGATTAAGACAGATCATAGGAGCATTTGCAATTGCTCTTTAGACACTGAGGGATAAGAAGTTGTATGGTAAGTTCTCTGAGTATGAGTTTTGGTTGGAGTCTATCTCTTTCTTGGGACACGTGGTGACTAAGTATGGTATTATGGTTGATCCATCCAAGATTGCAGTGGTTCATAATTGGGCTAGGTCGACTTTGCCTATTGAGATTCAGAGTTTTGTTGACTAGGCAGGTTACTATCAGTATTTTTGTTGAGGGGTTTTCATGTATTATAACTTCATTCACCAAGTTGACTCAAAAGAAGATTTTTTTAGTGGTCCGATGCTTATGAGGCAAGCTTTCAAAAGCTTAAAGAGTTGTTGATATCAACCCTTATCTTTACTTTGCCCAAGAAGGGCATGGGTTTCACTATCTTTTGTGATGCTTCGGTCTTGGATTAGGTGTTATTTTGATATAGGAGGGTAAGGTGATTATGTATGTTTCTCGTTCGTTGACCCTTCCCATGATATAGAGTGGTGTGCGTTGTCTATACTTTGAAGCTACGGAGGCACTATTTGTATGGAGTCCGTTGTGAGATTTTCTTAGATAAGGGTTGATGTCATCAGTTTTATGATATTAGGCTGACATTGATTCAGAAGAGGTGTTGAGTTGCGAGGCGAAGGAAGACTCACTTGATTCAGAGTGTGTTTTAAGGATTGGAGGCTGTGTTTGTGTACCAAGAGTGGGTGGTTAGAATAGATGGATTTTAGAGGAGGCTCATTATTCTAGATATTCCATTTATCCAAGAGTGACTAAGATATATAATGATTTGAGATAGCATTAGTGGTGGGGTGGTATGACAAAGGATGTAGCAAATTTTGTGGCTCGTTGCTCTTTTGTCAGTTGGTAAAAGTCGAGCATTTGAGACCTGGTGGTTTGCTTCAGAGTACCCATTTCGAGTGCAAATGAGAATAGATCACTATGGACTTTATGACTGGGTTGCCTCGTACTTCTCATGATTTTGATAGTGTTTTGGTCATCGTGGATTGGTTGACCAAATTTGCTAATTTCATTCCGGTTCAGGTCTCTTTCAGTGTTGAGAGGTTAGCCTATATGTATATTTGTGAAGTTATGTGCCTTCATAGTGTGCCAGTGTCTATTATCTTAGGTTAAGGATTAGTGTTTGCATCTTACCTTTGGAAGATATTTTAGGATGAGTTGGGTACTCGGGTAAATCGTAGTACAACATTTCACCCCACACTGATGGGCAGTCAGAGTGGACTATTCAGATCTTGGAGGATATGCTTCGCGCTAGTGTCATGGATTTTGGTGGTCAGTGGGAGCAGCATCTAGCTTTGGCAGAGTTTATGTATAATAATAACTACTATTCCAGTATTGATATGGCCCCTTTTGAGGCTTTGTATGGTAGGCATTGTCTCTCTCCAGTTGGTTGGTTTGAGGTTTCTGAGATTAGGCCTTGATGCACGGACTTACTTTGTGTGTCTTTAGATAGGGTTCTGATCATTCAAGATTGGCTTCGAGTGGCCTAGAATAGGCAAAGGTACTATGCAGATTATAGACTTAGTGCATTGAGATTTAGTGTTGGTGATTGAGTTTTTCTTTGAGTTTCGTCCATAAAGGGGATGATTTACGATGGTTTGGGAAGAGGGGCAAGCGTAGTCCCAGGTATATTAGCCTATTTGAGATTCTTTAGACTGTCAATGATGTGGCTTATGAGTTGGCTTTGCCCCCAGATTTATCTGCTGTCTATCCAGATTTTCATGTTTCCATGCTTCGATGATACATTCTGAATGAGTCTTATGTCATTAGTTGGGATTATGATCAGTTTGATGAGTAGTTGTCTTTTATTGAGGAGCCTGTCTCTATTCTAGCCAGGGATGTTAGAAGGTTGCATTCTAGAGTTATTTATGTGGTTAGGGTTCAGTGGAGGCATCAACCTGTAGATGAGTCTACTTGGGAGGTTGAGTCTCATATGTGTAGTAGTTATCCCTAGCTTTTTGTTGATTCAGGTATTTCCCTTGCCTTTATTTCGAGGATGAACTAAATTCTTAGTGGTGGATGATGTAATGACCTAATTTTTGGTGATATATGTGAAATGTCAATTTCTGTGTGATTTGACTATTTTACACCTCCCCATGGCTGCTTTATGGTATTTCTGGGGTATGGGGATGATTGGAACAATTCCCAGTGCATTTCAGTGTGATTTATGTGATATTGTGGTTATCATGGCTTGAAAAGCCTTATAGTTGGCTTCAACTAACATTGATTGATTTGTGTACCAGATGGCAAAATGGACTACACCAATAGATCTGAAATGTCAATTTTAGGGTGATATCACGGTCGGTATGGTTTTATGAATTTTATATCTTATTTTGACCCTCGATGCAAAAAATTGTGAAATTAGGTTTGGGGGGTCAACATTGTGAAAATGATGTTTTTTCACAAATCTTATATCGCTATTGAGCCTGAAGCATCGAATTTGATAGGGAAGCATAGTTTGTTTGTTTTTGCGGGATTTTGGATTAATCCCAAGTGGTCCACGGAGACTTGAAATTCTCCAAGTCTCCAACTGGTACACCACTCAGTTGGTGCTCTCGCGTAAGCGACACCTTGATCACTTATGCAACTCAGCAGATCAGACCAAGTGTCACTTACGCGACATTCTGGTTGTGATCGTGAGACCTGCCAAAGCGATGACAAGTTCACTTATGCATTACCTTCCCTCAGGCAAGGTATCACCTATGTGATGCCTGGTCTTTTAATCGATAGTCGCTTAAACGACCTAGTGATCGCGTATGCGATGCCTGGGTCCCTTAAATACTTAGGTTTCACCATTTTCACTATTTTTGAGACTTGGAGCTTAGGGTTTCGTGATTTTAAGCAATTTCCTTCATTCTTAAGCTTGGGTAAGCTCCAAAACACCTATTTAACCTATTTTTCTTCAATTTTATCATTTAAATCTTGTTTAAATTCAGATTTAAAACTGAAAATTGGAGATTTTGGCTCGGGAGACCTAAATGTTGTAGTTCTTCTATTTAAACTCTGATTTCAACCCGTTTTCACTTGAATGAGTTCCTAATCTTATAATTATCACTTTCCTCTCAATTCCATTTTCAAAACAACTACAATTCTTGATTTTAAAATGGATTTTGGGGGTTTTGCCAGCAAAGCTTGAAAATGATTTTTCGTCAATTTGGGCCTTGTTTTAACTTGTTTTTATTTGAGTTTTCATCTATAGAATCCTAAGAATATGGGGAACATGTTTGAAAAAAAATGATTTTACCATTCTTTTTCAAAAATCTATTTTGGGGTCCATTTTGACCCCAACATGAAAATAGGCATTACGAGTATCATTGGCTTTATTTTGACGCGTGGAAACTATATTTTGATGTCTTAGTTGATTCTGAGTCTGTTCGTGGGAGTACGGTTTCAAATTGATGGCTTTTGTACTGATTTTTGATATTCAAGGGAGGTTATTGGCTTAAATTTCTTCAGACTGGGCTGGTTAGCTAATGTTGATACAAAATCATGTTAAGGGATGGGAACTAATAATGAAAATTGATATATTTATGTGCTCGTGTGGGGTTTATATATTGATATTATTTAGTAGCTTTGAAAGACTATTTGCTATGTGTGACCATGTGGGGCCCTACATGATATTATTTTCCTTGAGTATGTTGAATTAGTTGTATATTATTTGATTAAAAATCCTAATGTGTATCAAATAGTGACTTCTTTAATGTATTTCATTCTATTGGCATATGTATTATGTTGGATTCACAGATAGTTGGATAAATGAGTGGATTTTAGCTCACTTGGTTGGTATATTGGTTGGTTATGGAATCTCTCATTCTGGTTGGTTGTGAGTATTACATCCATATATTGTATTCATTACTAAGATTGTTACCACCATGGAAATACTGAAAACATTGCCTTTTTCTGACAAAAAATGTAACATCTTTAAAACCCTTTGTTGATGAATGTGCCGGAGAGGAGATATGAATATTGGTATTGGATATTGATTGTATATGGGTTGATGAACCCCTATGTGTCCTAAGTCGGGAAGATTTAGCTCCATAGATGTATACAGAGGTTGTGCAAAAACCTCATACATCACATCATCATTATCATTATCATTATCATCATCATCCCTATTGCATTTTACTTACATTGTACCTTTATTTGTGTTGCTTTATCTCCCTTGATATATACCTGTCTATGTGTATTTCCTCCTGACCTGAGGTAATTTTATACACTTTGCTATCATTATTCTAGCTTATTCCGTCTTGTTTTGAGAGCAATTCATGTGCTTAATGTGATGATATTGATATAAATAAGCATTTAGGTGTCCAAGTATGTACTTACAATGTCCAAAGTATTTTTCAAACAAGTTTGTATTTAATTAATATAGAGTTCAACCCGGAAAACTAGTTTCACTAGCTTGAGCTAGGTATGTGTCTAGTTGGTTTTGATGGATTCTAATGTGTTTAATTTGTTTCAAATATTTTAATAGTGTAATTATGAGTGGGATAACTTGTTTGTAATGTGCAAAGTTTAATTTAATTAAGTCAAGAGTCGAAATAATGAGTGGAAGATCATTGCGAAATTGTCTTATCTTATCTTGTGTTTGGATTTGTTGTTGAGAATATTGTGTTGTTTTGATCTTTAATATGTGGTGTGTGATATTGTAGGAGGCTTTGTGAGCTGAATACTATGATATATTGATGATTTAAAGGTCGAAAATTCATTGGAAATACACTTCAAAAGGCATGGGTAAAGGATAGGTCGTTTAACACTTAACCAAAATTTTAGAAGCAAATTCCAGTAAGCCAATGCGAAGTCGATGCATCGCATTGACATTTCCAGATCTGACCAGTCCAGCAACGCTAACTCGATGCATCGCATCGATGTACAAAAAATATGGTAAACTTGCCCAAAATTGAAGGCGGCTGCTGGAATTATAAAGGGAATCTTTGGTCAAATATGGGAAAATTCTCTTGGATTCTGTGCAGCCTCCTAATCCACTTATGATTAGTATATTATATAATATATAATACATATATTCATACATATTGTTCGACACGTGATTGGTGAAAAAATTGGACAACTTTGGGGGATTATTTGTTTAGATGGACACCTGGAATACCTTGGTCACAAGTATTATTGTTGGACACAAATTAGATTGATACTTGACACGTAATTCGGTGGAACAATTACTAATACTTGGACAATTTTAATTATTGGAAATTTGGAACCAGTGGACGGTGGAAAATATTTTGGTGGCTGCTACACGGTTATCTTAGGTTTTAATATTTTTATTTAATCTTTAATTTTTTATACCATGTATTCGATTATTTGGACCGTGATTATGAATATTAGTGGCTAAAAAATCCTCCCTCCGGAGTTAAAGCCAAGAACATGAGTACTATTATTTTTGATTAATTTCAATTAATTTTACTTATCATATTTGGTCGTTTGTTTATTCTTGTTTTAATTATTTTAAGGATTTGCGATCCTTAGAATATATATATTGTCAACCTTTTGATCTCGGGAGAGGGAATAGGGAGATAGAACATGGGAATAAATAAAGTTTGGGTTTTTATTCTTTTTATAAAATAAAGAATTAAACTTAGCGGGTAGGACATGGATGTACTTAGATGCCTTACTTGATTCAAACGTAGGATGATAGCTTGAATTAACTTAATTGGATTATTACATCCCTGCTCAACGATGTAGTTGTAATGTCCAAATTAGGTAAAAGATTATGGTTGGAAAACCATGATCATGCAATTAACCCTACGAATCAACAACTGAGATAAGCAAATTAACGGATGAAATTCAATAACATAGTATGATTGTTCGAAGTGCTTTAACCCTGGGCTTTTCTTTATTGATTGTTCCAAGAACTTATTTTTCCGCATTATTTATTTTATTTTTAATTTACAAAATAATTCAAAATTCTCTTTTTTGTTACTTTGCACTAAATTAATCTAAATGGTGAACTAAAATTAAATCGTTGTTAAACTAAGTCTCTGTGAGACCGATATTCGGCTTTCTTGAAGGCCCACTATATTACTTGGTAGACCACGTACACTTGCATGTGCACTGTCAAGTTTTTTACGCCGTTTCTAGGGACGTGTTATTTAGCAACTATTTATTTTAGTTTTACTTTTAGATTTATTTGGTGATTTTTATGCTTGGTCTTAATTTTGTGTTTGCAGATAACAGGTTTTCAAAGTAGAAAGCTTACAAGGGATCACGACTTGATTGAACCAAGCTATGAACCTAAGAAACTTTACCATCAACGCAGGAGAGAAGCAATTCTTCTCCCCAGAATTCCTCAATTCCAAGAAGACCAAGAGAATCCTGCTCCTATGGCTGAACAACAAGCAACTGGCAGGAAGGTTAGGGAAGTGGCAGTCCTACTTCTAACGAACTTGACTTCCCCAATTCAAAGACCGGCAGATGGGGAAATTTTGAGTTGTAACACAATATGGTGCAACTTCTTATTAGTAGTGGACAGTTTGCAGGCCTTTCACAGGAGGATCCACAAGTCCACTTGTAGACCTTTATTGAGCTTACAAATATATTCACTTCGATTGGGGTGACTGCAGATTATGTGAGGCTGACACTGTTTCCCTATTCTCTTTTGGGGGAAACTAAAAGTGGTTGAATCCGAAGCTGGACAATTCAATCACATCATGGGACAACTAAGCCAGAAAGTTCCTCATCAGATTCTTTCCATCAGGTAAGACTGTGAGACCTCACAGTGATATAGTGAGCTTCAAATAAAAGCCTGATAAAAATCTATATCATGCTTCTTTGAGATTATCTACATTATCAACAGTCTAATGAGATAATTTCTCATACTTTTGTAGAAGCTCTTGATCACAATACAAAGATTTTGCTAGATTCAGCTACAGGTGGTTAAGCGTTAGAGCTAACTTATGATGAGCTATACACATTGCTGAACCGCATAGCACAAGAAAATCTAGAGTGGCATTCAGATTCTAGAAGTTCCACAAAAAGAATTGCGGGTGTGTTGGAGGTGGACCAATTCACAGCCCTATCTACTCAGATTTCTATATTACAGAATTTGATCAACATAATATTCAGCACCATGAAATTGGGAGCAAAAAAACTTGCAGCCACAGTCAATGCCATCCAACAAGCTATAGGTTGGTATGAGGCATGCAGAAATAGTAGACATGCAACATCCATGTGTGCGTCAAATTTGAAATTTGTGATGTATGTAGGTAATGCACAAAAGATAAATTATGGTAATGCCTACAACATGAAGTGGCAAACTCAGCCTTTGAACGCACAACAACATCAAATCCCACAACTACAGGCCCAATCGATTCAATCAACTAGAAACATGAAAGAGATGTTGAAGCAACTCCTAGCTGGTCAAACATAATTGATTGCGGATCTGAACAGTCAAAGAGAGGAATTATAAAATCAAAAAGTGGCCCAGAGAAATTTAGAGTTATAGGTTGGGCAGATACAACAAGCTTTAAATACTAGATCACAAGGTGGTTTGCCAGCTGATTCAGAAAACCCCAAGCAAGTCAGGACAATCACTTTATGGAGTGGTAAAGAGCATCAAGGAGGACCTCCCATGGAAACAAAGAAGGTAGATGCTGATGTGGTGACCCAAAAGGTAGATAAAGAAGTTGTTGAAAATTTAAGAAAGTTTGAGTACTTGAATGAAAAAGTTGTTGAACCAAAGAAGAAGATGCTACCACTACCCTTCCCTCAAAAGTACATAAAAGCGAAGGAGGATATCTTGTTCAAAAAGTTCATTAACACATTCAAAGAGCTTCATATTAACTTACCTTTGCTAGATGTTTTGTAGAGTATGCCAAAGTATGCAAAGTACTTGAGGGATGTGATGGATAAAAAGGTTAAATTGCAAAAGGTATAAGCTATAACACTCACTAAAGAGTGTAGCGCGGTAATGTCACATAAAATCCCTAAGAAATTGAAAAATCAAGGGAATTTCGCTATTCCCATTCAAATGAGTAAAGAGGTCCATGCACTGAGTGATTTAGGGGAAAGTATAAATTTGATGGACCATCTTTTTTTGAAAAATTGAGCTTTGGAAAGCCTAAAGCGACCCGAGTGGTTATGCAACTCATAGATAGATCCATAGCATATTCGGATGGAATCATTGAGGATGTCTTCAGAAAGGTTGGTAAATTTATTATTCCTGCTGAATTTTTTGTTCTTGATTTTATGGCAGATGAATAGATACCAATTATCTTGGGGTGATGATTCTTAGCGACCAGAGGTGCTTTAGTTGATGTTAGAGAAGGCACACTCAAGATAAGGGTAGATGATGAAGAAGTGGTATTTGATGTTTACAAGGATCCCATTGAAAATCACTTATATAAAGATTTATACATGATCAATGTGTTGAAAAGGGATGAGTATGGGGTGCCTAAGCTACTAAAGACCTCTTTCGACTACTTGATTGAGTGGCCTAAGATGAAACCACCAATTTCCAACATGTTAAAAGGTAAAAGAGGTATGAAACGAATGAAAAAATAGCTCTAGAAAGGGAGTAAAAGGGTGAAGGAATATGGTTGAGTTGATATGGGTCGTGCTGCAACACTAAATTAGGCGCTGCTTGGGAGGCAACCTAAGTTAATTAGATATGTTTTCTTTTTAGTTTTTTTTTTAGATTTTATTTCACGTAGTTTTTGTTTTTTGTTGAGTCACATGTTAATGGGAAGTCTGAGTACCATAAACTTGAGCTTGAAGCATGACAAAGATTAAGTGTGAGGTTCCATGGATCCCATTTATGTGTGAAGATGCTACTAACTAGGCCTAGAAGACTCATAGAGTATTTCTATCTTTTTACTTTTAAATTCACTTTGGGGATAAAGTAGATTTTTAAGTGTGGGGTGGAAAAATTTTCAAATTTTGACTCAATTTAAAAATTTTAGATTAGGAATAAGTGAGATATTCTTGTTGGTGCTATTTTTGATTACATGATGCAAGTGAGTTTTATTTTTGTAAAAGCATGTTTAGTGGTGTGAATTACTACTTTTGAGACTCCAAGGCTCATGTTTTTGACTCTTGTACTTGTTGGATTAATTTTGAGTTTATGCTATTATTTGGTTGGGAGTCTATGATAATCCTGTTGAGTTGAGCATGTTCCATGTGCGTGTGAGATTTGTATATATTCCTTGTTGCATGTGATGTCTAGAACTTTCCCAGTGTGTGCGTGAAGCAAAATAAAGAATGTGGGTTTAGGAAATGATCTAGATATTTTTTTTGATAGCCTTGTTTTATACCTTCTTTTTACCTGCCTTTGTGTATTATCCTAGTTAACCCTCTTGAGCCTTTAGCTTTTTCTTTGGTAGCCGCATAAGTAACCTAATACCTTTTTTGATATACCATAATTTGATCCAAAAAGCTCCTAAGTGCTTTAATGAAAAAAATTGATTTAGTAAGGAGTTTGAGAAATTGAAGAAGAAAAAGGAGAAATTGATGCCCCAAGGTAATAGTTATTGGTGTATAATTGATGTGTGGTGGATGGTTGTGATATAATTTATGCTAAAAATATTGTCATGATTGTGAAAAAAGAGAAAAAAATAATTCTTGTGGTAGTAAACTATGTGTCCACCAAGTGCTTATGAAAATACTTAAAAGAGATGGGGAAAGAACAAAAGGTATAGATGAATGAAAAAGGGGTAATTCGGTTGTTGGAAATTAATTTTTAAATGGATAATGTAGTGTATTAAACCGCTTAGAGAGATTAGTCACTATTTCCAAATAGTTCCTACCCGTCCCTTAGCCTACATTACAACCCGAAAAGTCCTAATTGATCCTAAGCTTTACATTCGACTATTAGTGGAACATTACACTAAGGGAAAGCCTATGGTTCATTGTGTGTAACTTGTGAATTCTTTGTGAGAGTGAGCGTAATTTGATTCTTGTACCCATTATATTATAAATTGCATTATTTAGAGTAATTATGGGTAACTCTCTTGTTGTGAGGGAAAATGATTGATGAATGTGGATGATTTATATGATGTTATTTATTGAGCAATATGCATGAGTTTTCCACTTAGATGAGTCAATTCTTGAGGTTAGGATGTTTTGGAGTAGTGTTCATGAGCTATCAATTGTGTAAATAAAGTGTTTTGTGTAGAAACTTGTATTTCGTGTAGTCATTGTAGTACTAGCATGAGTGTCTTGCATTTAGTAGGAGTGTTGCGTCATCTTAGATTTTTATGTTTAGGGTAAAGAGTTGTTCAAGGACAAACAAGATTTTAAGTGTGGGGTGATAATTTGAGGTGATTTTATACACTTTGGTATCATTATTCTAGCTTATTTCGCCTTGTTTTGAGAGCAATTAGTGTGCTTAATGCGTTGATATTGATATAAATAAGCATTTAAGTGTCCAAGTATATATTTACAATGTCCAAAGTATTTTTCAAACAAGTTTGTATTTAATTGAGTAATTTAGAGTTCAACCCGGAAAACTAGTTTTACTAGCTTGAGCTAGGTGTGTGTCTAGTTGGTTTCGACGAATTCTAATGTGTTTAATTTATTTCAAATATTTTAATAGCATAATTATGAGAGGAATAACTTGTTTGTAATGTGCAAAGTTCAATTTAATTTAGCAAAGAGTCAAAATAATAAGTGGAAGATCATTGCAAATTTGCCTTAAGCTTGTGTTTTGATTTGTTGTTGGAATATTGTGTTGTATTGTTCTTTAATATGTGGTGTGTGATATTGTAAGAGGCTTTATGAGCTGAATACGATGATATATTGAGATTTAAAGGCCAAAAATTCATTGGAAATACACTTCAAAAGGCATGGGTAAAGGATAGGTCGTTTAACACTTAACCAAAATTTTAGAAGTAAATTCCAGTAAGCCAGCGCGAAGTCGATGCATCGCATTGACATTTCCAGATCTGACCAGTCCAGCAACGCTAACTCGATGCATCGCGTCGATGTACAAAAAATATGGTAAACTTGCCCAAAATTGAAGGCGGCTGCTGGAATTATAAAGGGAATCTTTGGTCAAATATGGGAAAATTCTCTTGGATTCTGTGTAGCCTCCTAATCCACTTATGATTAGCATATAATATAATATAATATATATAAATATATATATATTCATACATATTGCTGGACACGTGATTGGTGACAAAATTGGACAACTTTGGGGGATTATTTTTTTAGCTGGACACTTAGAACACCTTGGTCACAAGTATTATTGTTGGACACAAATTGGATTGATACTTGACACGTAATTTGGTGTAACAATTATTAATACTTGGACAATTTTAATTATTGGGAATTTGAAAGCAGTGGACGGTGAAAAATATTTTGATTGCTGCTACACGGTTATCTTAGGTTTTAATATTATTATTTAGTGTTTAATTTTTCATATCATGTATTCGATCATTTGGATCATGATTATGAATATTAGTGGCTATAAAATCCTCCTTCCGGGGTTAAAGCCAAGAACATGAGTACTATTATTTTGAATTACTTTTGATTAATTTTGCTAATTATATTTGGTTGTTTGTTTATTCTTGTTTTAATTATTGTAAGGATTCGCGACCCTTAGAATACATATATTGTCAACCTTTTAATCTTGGAAGAGGGAATAGGGAGATAGAACATGGGTATAAACAAATTTTGGGCTTTTATTCTTTTATAAAATAAGAATTAAACTTAGCGTCTAGGACATAGATGTACTTAGATGCCTTACTTGATTCAAACGTAGGATGATAGCTTTAATTAACTTAATTGGATTATTACATCCCCGCTCAACGATGTAGTTGTAATGTCCAAATAAGATAAAAGATTATAGGTTGGGAAACCATGATCATGCAATTAACCCTACGAATTAACAACCGAGATAAGCAAACTAACGGATGAAATTCAATAACATTGTATGATTGTTCGAAGTGCTTTAACCCTGGACTTTTCTCCAGTGATTGTTCCAAGAATTTATTTGTTTACATTATTTATTTTATTTTTAATTTACAAAATAATTCAAAATTCTCTTTTTGGTTACTTTGTCACTAAATTAATCTAGACGATGAACAAAAATTAAATCATTGTTAAATCAAGTCTCCGTGGGATTGATATTCGGCTTTCTTAAAGGACACTATATTGCTTGGTAGACCACATACACTTGCGTTTGAGCTGTCACCTCCTTTGTACTTATATTTGTGATATTTGTATACTTGTATTCCTTTCTTGTAATTGCTACTATATATGTGAATATTATAGAACTGTTAGTAGAGACGGTGTGGGCTACTATTTGGCATATTTACTGGTTGCAGGTGATGTACCCTTAATGTGTATTTTTTATACTTTATTTTCTACTTTGCCTATGATACCTAGTAAGTATAAGTGGGCTGTACTCATCCCTACTACGCCTTTTCGGTATAGATCAAGGTTAGAGTGTGCTTTACCGTGGTTGATTCAGGCGACATTTGGAGCTTTTTGAGGTATTGGTTGATTTCATGCATCCGAAGTTGACGACTGCCTTTTCTTATTTATATTATTCTTTAATTGTGTTCATATACAATGTTGTTCCTATTTGGATATCTTATGTATTTTGATCTCGAGTTGTACTAGTTGGTTCTTACACTGTGATGCCAGGTTTTGGGATTTGAGTTTGTATCATTAACTATGTATTTACACCTTTACTATATATGCATGTGGTTCAACTCTGCTCTAGGAGTCTTGCCCTAGGTCTTGATATCATTTTGTCATTGTGTATCAGTTTGGATAATAGGCTTACTTGTCAAGGCTTGCTGCGACAAGTGTCATCATGACCCTTATTTTTTGGGTCATGATAAAGGGTTTTGTATAGTCATTTAGATATGTTCAAGTAGCGGATGAATGGGTGATTTGTAGCTTTTAAGTCACCTGAGTTGGTAATGTGGTATGAGATGCTCATTTCATAATAAATAGAGATGAGGAAGTTGTCCTCATAATAGGCTCCCATGATACGTGCATCACCAGTTACTCCAGTTACTGACGAGGATCCTAATGAGGACCTGCCGGTGTTTGATTTATTTACTCTTAAGCCCATTATAAAGTCGAGTGGCAGAAGAGGGGAATGAGTATGAGATACATGAGGTCAATGAGCATGGAGATATATGAAAGGACACCAAAGACTCTCATAGTAATTATTATGTGATCTAAATTAAGTAAAAGTATAGTAAGATGAGCATCCACTAGTTTGACACTTACGGGTATTTTATGTTTCTGGAGTCAAAAGTCGTGTGACCGATCCATCACCATTGAGTGTATCGGTCATTGTTAGTGCCATTGATTCTATTAAAGCTATTTTGAGTGTGGCAGACACCTCCTATGCCACTCTTGCTAATTCTAAAGTTGCACCTGTATCCCATATTTATTGACATGCACCTAGGGTGCCACATGTATGTCCCTACCACTTCTATTATATTTTTCTATTGCATTAGGGATAATGTAATTCTTTTTATGAGGTGGGGCCTCTTGTTAGTCTAAATTTTGAACCTATGTGTTTTGGTTGTTGTATTTCTATTTCCCTCCTTGGATATTATGCACCTTAACTCAAGAAAATCATCTAAGTTAAAGGTGGTTACAGTAGGAAATATGAAAAAGAAAAAGTTGGGTATGAAAGATTAGTCTTCAAAAGATTGCAGGTGTGGTATGTTGAGAAAGGAAAAAAAGAAAAGAAAAGGCAATGAAAAATGAGAAGAAAAGTATAAAACCACTCCAATAATTGTAAAATGAATAAGATAAAGGAGTGGAAGAAGATGAAGAAATAAAATTATAGCACCAAGGAGGGTTGAATCACTATTCCCAAAATATACCATACCGACACCCACACCTATATTACAAGATGAGTAAAGTCTTATAGTGGTCTAAATTCAACTCTCCAAAAATAAAAATATAGAAAATAATGGCAAGTCTATGATATTGTGCATACATCATTTTAACTTGTTTGTGAGTGCAAACGTATTAGTTGAGTTTTTATTTTTAAAATGAACATATGTGTGTGTGCAAAACTTCTTTATAGTAAGGGCACTAGGTTCATCTTGTTGATTGTTGGTTGTTAGATTATATTCATTAATATATGCATAATCATCAATCGATACCGTTATGTCATCTATAGATTCTTTTGTGTTATTTTGATAAGTCTGGAATGATCAAAATTGATTCATAAAGATTTCAAAATGAGGGGGATTGGATTTATGAAAAATACTTTCAAATGTTGTGTGAGTGCCATAGTTTTTCTAGGTGTCTTTTCCTTGAAGTGTGGTATTTGTATAGTTTTATTTTGTTGCTTGAGTACAATTAAACATTCTAAGTTGAGGGTGTTGATATTACGTGGGTTAATGAACCTTTCCATTCCTAAAACATAGGATTGTTGTATGTTCTTAAGTACTTTTTAGTAGATTTGATGTGTGTTTTTGTAGGAAAACTATTCTCAAAGGTGAAACATGAAAGAGGACTGAAAAAGTACTTAGTATTGACTCTTAGATCTGAGATACAACTTATAGGTTCATGACATGAGTCGTACCAAGGATCTTCATGATGAGCACAACTTAAATCCAAAAAAGTGACATTCAAATCTGAAGGACGACTTCAACATCTGACACATCAGATCAAGTCACGAGTCCTTTGAGTCATTTAGTAATCATGAAGTCAAAGAACAAAAGGTTGAAAAGTTAGAGTCAGTCACCATGGAAACATCATGCGACTCCTCACTTGAAAGTACAGTCACTTTATCTCGTACTAAGAAAATGTAGGAAGAAAACCTAGAAAACATGCAAGTTGGACCCAGGAGGCATGATTCATAGTGTGACTTGATGATCAACTAATTACTCATACTGATAGATAGCAACAGAACTAAATCGAGCAAATAAATAAGTCGTTACTTTTACCTCTAAGTCATGACTTCATCATACAACACGTAGGCACTGCCGCAATCCTATTGTGTTTAGGATATATTTTATTTATAAGTAAATTTCCTAGGTTTTCTTCTAGAGTTTATGCTCTATTACTCTCTTTGAAGCCTTAGAAACATGCACATTATTTTGTTCTTAGATTTTGAAGAATTTTCCATACTTCAACTATTGATTATTGATCCTTTTTTGATAATTTAAGATTTTGATTTATTGTACTCATATTATTATGATTTTATCTATAATTTCTTATTGTGAGTCTCGAAGCATGAGCAGCTAATTCCACAACTAGTGTTGTGGGAAGCATAATGAATTAACAAAGTAGGTTAAAGTACTTATGGATTCTTGAATAGTGTTATGCATGTATTATTATTCCCTTCTTATTGATTGCTTTTTAACGAGTGCATGGTCAGAACTCGCCTTAATACTTTAGTAGCTAGACCAAAAAGGTAGAGAATATGAAAAGGAATTAACAACAAAGATTTGATGATATCAAATCTCATCTAATAGCTTGAGCTTTGCTCAAGAATAGCCAATCTAGGATCAAAGGTAAGGGTCAGTAAAGAAAATACTTATAGACGGACCAAGTTGCATAGTGATATTCAACTATATAAGGGACCAACCATTTAGGTGAACCTAACTTATTGATTTTGCATACTAAGCATGGGGATAGATCATTAGTACCCTACGCTTACTAAGTTATGAAATCATAGAGAATATAATCCTAGTTCATTCTTATTAACTGGTTACACACAATAAACTCCCCATACTCGTTAATTATAATTGCAAAATCTTGCCTTTTTTCCTCCTTTTGAAAATAACCAACCATTTGCTTGAATAAATACATTTAGCTGGTACCTAGCCATGTTCCGGGTGAAAGTAATCTCAACCTATTTGGATTCTATAATTGATTTAGTGACTGCTTTATACTTCAATTTCCAGGTATAATTTAGGAGACATCATGCTTTGCATATTAATGCTCTACTTTTTACCTATTGTAATACCATCTTAGATAAGTATGTATTGTAATTGTTATATTTGCTTTTTAAGTCAAATCTTGTTATTTAATGATGAAAAGTTCATTTTATACACAATATATAAAATTCAACTAATTTAGTACTTTTAAAGAATGTTAATAAATATAAATGCATCATTCTAGAACTTCAACAATATTATATACTAGTACGACAGGGTAAGTATGTGTTGTGATCCATTTGGAATCAAATAGTGCTACCACAAAAGACAAAATTAAAGGAACAAAATAGTTTCCAAGATTCCTACATATATACACACATGGGAAGGGAAAGTAGGCAACAACTTTTATGATAAAGGGTGTGTTTGGTATGAAGGAGAATATTTTTCATAGAGAATATTTTCTTGGAAAAAACAAGTTTTCATTCAAATTTATTTTCTAGTATCTGGTAAGTAGGCCATAAGAATAAAATTTCTCAAGAGTATTTATATGTAATCTAGCAAAATATTATAGGGGTGGGAAGGGTCCTCAGAGATAGCAATGGGGGATCATCAAGGAGAGTTGGGGTGCTAGGTGGGTGGAGAGAATACAATAAACATAGAGTGTTAGTTGTAGAACTTGCTATCCCTACTTCTGTTAAAACAATTATTTACCCATATTTAAGAAACTTGTTTTCCTAAAAAAATATTTGTAATAACCTGAATTTTTATGAAATATGTGACATAAGTGTTTTTGTGTGATTTGGCTATTTTAAACCTCCCACTAGTTTTATTATGGTATTTCTAGAGTGCGAGGGTGATGGGCATGGTTTCCAATGCATCTTGGTGCCATTTGTGTAGTATTTTAGTTTTTGGTGGCTTTGAGAGCCTTATTTTTAACTTCAGTTGGTATTTTTTTATCCATGTGACAGATGGCAAATTGGACTGTGCTAGTAGATTTGAAATATTGATTTTAGGATGGTAACATATTTGGTCTGCTTATGTGGCTTTTCAGTCTTACTTCTACCCTCAGTTTAGAAAACTATGATTTTGTCTTTTGGGGGTCAACTTGGTGAAAAGGTATTTTTTTGAAAATCCAATATCACCATTGATTCCGAAGCATCGAATTTGATAGGGTAGCATAGTTTTTTTTGGTTTACAATATTTCAGATGAATCTCGAGAGGCCCACAGGGACTCGAATGATCTAAAATCCCTAGATGGTGCACTAGCTATCTGGTGCACCCACGATCATAAAATGATGTTGCAATCACGATAGGCCAAATAGTTAGGATGTCATAATCATGACCTTTCCCACGATCACGATACCCCTGACAAAAGAGATATGGCGATCGCAACTCGTGGTCTGCAATTGTGGGTATTGAATACAAATACCCATGTTTCGTCATTTTTATCATTTTTGAGACTTGCAGCTTAGGGTATTCTGGTTTTGAGCAACTTTCTCAATTTCTAAGCTTGGGTAATCTCCATTACTCTCATTTCAACAATTTCTTCCATCTTTAACATTAGATTCTTGTTTTAATTTGACTTTAAAAGTGAAAATTAGGGATTTTGGCATTGAAGGCCCAAAATTAAATTTCTTAAAAGTAAGCCAGAATTCAACACCTTTTGAGTTAAATAATGTTTCTAATCCTATAACTACCCATTTTCCTTGATATTCACCTTCAAAACCACTTCAAATCTTGGTTTTAAAATGGATTTTGAAGATTTTATCCGATAAAGGTTAAAAATGATTTTTCTTCAATTTGGACCTTGTTTTTAACTCATTTTTGCTTGAATTTTTAGCTGTAGACTCATAAAAACATGAGAAACATATTATTGAAATAAAGTTATGATTTTGTCTTTTTTTCTAAAAGCCTGTTTCAAAGGTCCGTTTTGACCCCAATATGAAATGAAGCAATATGGGTGTTGTTAGATTTCTTTTGATGTGTAAATTTTATATTCTAATGTTTTAATTGATTTTATATTCTAATGTTTTAATTGATTTTAGGTTCGTTTGTGAGGTGTAAGGCATTGGGATTAAAGTGTAGCCAACCGATTTTAGCATTCGAGGTAGGTTATGACTTAACTCTTTCAGACTGAGCTAGTTAGTTATTTTTAGAAAATGCATGTTAAGGGATGAGAACTGATCATGAAATTGGTTATATTAATGTGTTGTGAATGTGTGGGGGCCTACATGTGATATAATTATTGGTATTTAGATATTATGTGATATGTGTGACCGTGTGAGGTTTTATGTGATGTTGATAACATTATACACATGTGAATAATTGTTTCTTATTAATGAAAAAACATGTTGTGGTACCATTTATGTATTGTAATATATTCATACTTTATTTGCATATGAAACATATGGAAATTCATAGATGATTGGAAATAATGAGTGGATATTGGCTCACGTGGTTCTGGAAATATATCATTGTGGCTGGTTGTTGAAATACATCATATGGTTGGCTCTTTAAATTATCACTGTGATTGATTTTGAGCATTACATACTCATATCATACTAATTCATGAAACAATGACACCACTATGGAAATAATGGCAACACCTTTTATAAAACCCTTCCCGAGGGATTTGCTGGGAAGAAGATATTGTGACATCTTATAAAACTCTCCCTGAGGGATGTCCCAGGGAGGAGATATGATATATGGATTGTATACGATTTGAAAAACTCTTCATGAATCCTACGTCGGAAAGCTTTTGCTCTGTAGATGTCTACAAAGATTGTGTGACAGTCTCGAAGGTTGTACGATAAACTCATGCATCATCATCATCATTATTATCATTATTCTCATTATATCTACTTTATTATTCTTGTGATATGATTGTATCTCTGTTTGACTTGTTACTTATCTAATTATTATATCTTTTTATACTTGAACTTGATGATCTTGTGTATATATATATCATCTTTCCTTGTTCTGCCTGTATGTGTTTTATTTTATACTTGTAATCCTTTCTGGTTTGTTGCAGTGCATGTAATCCTACAGAATCTACTTTATCTCCTAGTTGGACACCTCTACTTGACCACTTGTTTGTGGATGGTACGTAGTGGCCACCTTGTGCATAACACCATATTTATCCAGAAGATTTTTAAACCAAGTGTTAATAAAATGCGTAGCTTCATCACCGATTATAGCTCTAGGAGTGCCAAATCGGGAGAATATATGCTTCTTCACAAATTTCAATACCACTTTGGCATTATTAGTGGGAAAGGCTGCAGCTTCCATGCACTTGGATATGTAATCAACTGCAACTAAGATATACAAGTTGCCATTGGATGGTGGAAATGGTCACATGAAATCTATTCTCCAAACATCAAATACCTCAACTTCAAGAATGTTGTTCAGGGGCATCACATGACGCCTTCAAATTGTAGCTAACCTTTGGCACTGATCACAATCCTTTCCAAAAGCCACTGCATCTTTGAATGATGTTGGTCTAAAGAAACTGAATTGCAACACTTTTCTAGTTGTTCTTTTACCCCTATAATGGACACCATAAGGAGATAAATGGCACTTTTGTAGCACTTGTGTAAATTCAGCATCTGGAATGCACCTACATATTATTCCATCAGGACCCTACTTGAAAATATATGGATCATCCCATATGTAAGCATAAGAATTATGTAGAAATTTCTTTCCCTGTTGAATGGTTGCTTCAGGAGGGTAAAAATCACACTCCAACAAGTTCATGATGTACGCATACCAAGGAACTTCATACACCTCTATAGACAATATTTTTTCATCTGGAAACTCTTCCTGAATGCAAAGTGTATCATCAACAACATGGTCATGATTTTCTAACCTGGACAAATGGTTTGCAACTTGATTCTCTGCACCTTTCAATCACGCACCTCTAGGTTAAATTCTTAAAGCAATAAAATCCACCTTATCAACCATGGCTTTGCATTTTTTTGTTGAACAAGTACTTTATAGCAACATGGTCTATGCGGACAATTACCTTGGTTCCCACCAAGTATGATCTAAACTTGTCGAATGCATAAACCAATACTAACATCTTCTTTTCTGTGACTGTGTATTTCATCTAGGCATCATTCAAGACTTTACTTGCATAATAAATATAATGAAATGCCTTGACTTTTCACTTCCCCAGAACTGCTCCTATATCCACGTCATTGGAATCACATATTATCTCAAATGGAAACTCCCAATCTGGAGAAATCAAGATCGGTACTTGATGTTAGGTGAATTTATGCATTCTACCGTTGCTGTTCTAGCCTATTTAGCCTTATTTTAAGGGCGATTCATGATCTTAATGTGTTGATAATGATATAAATGTGCAACTAAGTGTTCATATATGTGTTTACAATGTTTAATGGTTATTTCACAGAAGTTTTGATTCAAATTGATCATTTAGAGTTCAACCAAGAAAACTAGTGTTACTAGCTTGAGTTAGGTGTTTGTCTAGTCTATCGTGTAGGGTTATAACATGTTTAATAACTTCCTAACATTTTTATTGTGTATTTATATGTGAAAAAACTTGGTAGTAATGTTTAGGGGTCAATTATATCAAGACAACAATCAAAACAATAAGTTAGAAATCAAAGTGAATGAAGCCTATGCTTAGCTCGTATTTCTAGTTCACCGTCTTGGATGTTGTGTTTTTTTGAGCTCTAAAATTTTGTGTTTTATGTTATAGGATTCTTGGTTGATGGATTATGATGATAAATGAATGATATAAAAGCTTCAAATCAAGTTTAAACAACTGAAAAAGGTTGGAATGGATCAATAGAAGGACATTACACAACTTGGACTCAATTTGGACACCTGGAATATCCAGGGCGAGTGAGGGGGCGTGGGAAGACCTCTTGGCACATGCTGCACACCAAAATACTTAAAAGGCACCCAAAATAGTGTGTCCCCATGATTTGTCCGCGACGCGGGCTCTATTCCAGCGCAATGGAGCCCGCGGCGCCCCCTGTATTTTAGTGCTCCTGTGCCTTAGAAAATATTTTGAGATCAACTTCCAGTGGGAGCCCGCAATTTTCCCGCAATGCAGGATCTATTCCAGGACTGAATTGCACGTTGAATCCTTGTCCAATACGGCTTTGGCTTATCTTTTTGCTATAAATACAACTTTAGACATGTTTTTAATCATTCTTGGATGTTTTGGAGCATTGAGTGGCTGGTATAACTTCATCTTTTAGGTTTTATATTATTTCTATAGTTTTCTTTTAGATTATATCATGTATTCAATTTTTTGGATCATGATTATGACTATGAGTGTCTAAGAACTCCCTTTTCGGGGTTAAAGCCAAGAACATGAGTACTATTATTTTGGATTAAATTCGTTTGATTTGCTTATCATTGTTATTTGTTTGTTTATTCTTGTATTAACTATTTTATGGATTGATCACCCATAAAATACATATATTTTCGACCTTGTGATCTCAAAGAGAAAATAGAGATATAGAATATGGGAATAAACAAAGTAGGGTTTGTATTCTTTTATAAAATTAGAAATTCAAATTTGTGTCTAGGACAGGGATGTACTTAGAAGCCTTACTTGATTCAAACGTAGGATGATAGCTTTAAAAAACTTAATTGGATTTTTACATCCTTGCTCAATAATGTAGTTGTAATGTCCAAATTAGGTAAAATATTATTGGTCAGGAGACCATGATCATGCAGTTAACCCTACGAATCAACAACTAAGACAAGCGAGTTAACGAATGAAGTCTAATAATGTAGTATGATTTTTGTAAATACTTTAACCCTAGGATTTACTCCCTTGATTGTTGCATGACTTTTACTTTACGCATTATTTACTATAATTTTTAGTTTATAATTATTCAACACTCTTCTTGGTTACTTTATCTCAATTGTTAAACTAGAATTGGATCGTTGTCGACATAAGGCCTTGTGGGATCGATACTTGGCTTCTTGAAGACTATTTTACTACTTGAAAGACCATGTACACTTACATGTGCGCTCGGGCACTGTCAAGTTTTTAGCGCCGTTGTAAGGGACTTGTAAATTGGTAACTATCTTATTTTTTGTTCAGCTATATTGACTTGTAAGTAGTTTTTTTTTTTTAGTTTCTTTTTATTTTCTTTTATTTCTATTTTTATCACACTTCCTGATATGTCAACCTAAGATAAATGGTTTTTGAGTGATAACGATTCTTGTTATTTTTGTGAGGGACCACATCGTGAGGCTTATTGTCCAGATTTTGATAGAAGTGCATGGATGGGACCTTCACAATATAATGCAGATACTTTTCTATCTGTAGAGAAAACTATAACTTGGTGTTTGGTTTGTTGTCAAATTGGTCATACTGCAACTACGTGTGCTGTCAATTCTGATTCAAAATTGTTTGTGGGCTATGCTGAAAGGCAAAATTATATAAACAACTACAATCAAATAGGGCAGAATAAGCAACAAATTCAACCATGGAATAACCAGTAGCAGTTTCAGCAGCAATAACCAAACATGCAGGCCACAACTCAAACTAGCAAAATGGAGAAGATGCTGAAACAACTTTTAGCATCTCAAGTACAATTGTTGGAAGACATTAAGAACCATAGGAAGGCTGCAATGCAATTGTATATCAGCTGGAGGTAGATGCAGAGTTGCCTCCCCAACCGATTACAGACAAAGTTACTGATAATTCAAGGAAGTCTGAGTACTCAGAAACTAAAGTTGTTAAACAGGTTGAGGAGATACCACCACTACCGTGTCTACAAATGCTAAGCAAAGAAAAATATGGGAAGTATATTAGCTAATTTATAGAGCAAATACAAGAATCACAGCCACTCAATTGTCAGTTTTCTTTTGAGACTGAAAATAAGAAGGTAAATATGAGTGAGGGTGTTGAAGATAGTGTAAATTTTGAAGTAGGATTGGTTGTGCCTTACTCGAAGCACTTTTCTACATTATGTTTGGATGATGTCTTGTCTGTGGAATCGTCTAAAGTAGTGGAAGAGTATAAAGATGAGAAACAAGAATCCTATATTCTTAATTTTACACTGGATAAGAAATATAAAAATACACCTCACTTCAAGGCTGAGTGCTTTACTTTACATTATCCATTACTTGGTTCCTTAATCTTTGTACAACCTCTCTATGAGTGAGGCAAAAAGATGGATGCAATGTTGGGGGTGAAATTCATATCCTCAAGGTGGAGGAAAAAGTTTATTGGGTCGTGCCACGACACTAAATCAGGTGCTGCTTAGGAGGAAACCCAAGTTAAGTAGGTATGTTTTATTTTATAGTTTTTTACTTTTTACTTCACATAGTTTTTGTTTTGATTGAGTCATAGGTTAATGGGAAGTCTGAGTATCGAAAACCTGAGCTAATGAGCATGGCAAAGACTAAGTGTGGTGTCCCGTGGATTTCATAAATCCAAAAGATACTACTAGCTAAGCCTAAAGGCCTCAGGGATTATTTCTATCTCTTACTTTTAAGTTCACTTTGAGGAAAATGTAGATTTTTAAGTGTGGGGTGGGGAAATTCTCAATTTTTGGCTCAATTTTAGCTCAATTTAATTTTTTGTAGGTTAGGAATAAGTGAGATATTCTTGTTGGTGCTATTTTTGATTGCATAATACAAGTGTTTTGTTTGTGAAAGCATGTTGAATTGAGTGAATTGCTACTTTTAAGACTCTTAGGCTCAGGTTTTTGACTCTTATACTTTTTGGCTTTAATTTGAATTCATGCTATAGTTTGGTTGAGAGTCTATGATGATCCTATGTGAGTTTTTGTATATTTCTTGTTGTATATGATGCTAGAATTTCCCCGGTATGTGTATAAAGCAAAATAAAGAGTGTGGGTTTAGGAGATATATAGGCATTTCTTTGATAGCCTTGTCTTTACCTTCTATTTGATCTACCCTTTATGCATACTCCTAGTGAGCCCCATTGAGCCTTTAGATTTTTCTTTAGAAGCCTCATATTTAGCCTAATCCCTTTTTTGATGGACCTTAATTTGACCCCAAAAAAAATCTCCCAAGTGCTTTAATTGTAAAATAATTAAGGAGTGTAAAATTTTAAAAGTAGGAGAAAGGTGAAATTGATGCCCCAAGGTAATAGTTATTGGTATTTATACTTGATGTATGGTGGTTGGGGGTGATGTAAATGGTGTTAGGAATATCCCATGATTGATAAAAATGAAAATTTTGATTCATGTGGTAATAAGCAACACATCTACCATGTGTTAAAATGCTTAAAAGAGATAGGGAAAAACAAAAGATATGGGTAGACAAAATGGTGTAATTTGGTTGTTGGAAATTAGTTTTAAATGTATAATGTAGTATATCAAAGCTCTTAGAGAGGTTAGTCACTATTCCCAAATAGTTCCTACCAGTTTCTTAGCCTACATTACAACCCGAAAAAGACCTATTTGATCCTAAATTTAACACTTTGGTATTAGTGGAGTATGAAACTAAGGGAAAGCCTATGGTTCATTATGTGTAACTGGTGAATTCCTTGTGAGAATGAGTGTAACTTGATTAGTATACCCATTGTGATAATTTGCATTATTGTGAGTGATTATGGGTAACTCTCTTGTTACGAGGGCACATGTTTGATGAATATGGGTGATTCTTGTGATGTTTTTAATTGAGAAATATGCATGATTTTTCCACTTATGGAGTCAATTCTTGAGGCTAGGATGTTTTGACGTAGGATTCTTGAGCTTTAAATTGTGTATAACATGCTTAGTTTAGAAACTTGCATTTTATGTAGTCATTGTAGTACTAACTTCAATGTCTTGCTTGTAGTATAAGTATGGAGTGTTTCCAAATCATGATACTTATAGTTAAATGTTGTTCGAGGGTGAACAAGGCTATAAGTGTGGGGTGGTGATGTTGGGTAAATTTATGCATTCTAGCATTCCTATTCTAGCCTATTTATCCTTGTTTTAAGGATGATCCATGTGCTTAAGGTGTTGATAATGATACGAATATGCATCTAAGTGTCCATGTATCTGTTTACAATGTTTAATGGTGCTTTCACACAAGTTTGATTCAAATTGATCATTTAGAGTTCAACCGAGAAAACTAGTGTTACTAGCTTGAGCTAGGTATTTGTCTAGTCTATCGTGTTGGGTACTAACATATTTAATGAGTACCTAAGGTTTTTATTGTTTATTTATATGTGAAATAACTTTTTGGTAATGTTCAAGGGTCAATTGGATAGAGAGACGAGTCAAAACAATAAGTTAGAAATCAAAGTGAATGAAGCCTATGCTTAGCTCGTTTTTCTAGTTCGCCGTATTTGATGTTGTATTGTTTTGAGCACTAAATTATTGTGTTTTATGGTATAGGATGTTTGTTTAATGTATTTTGATGATATATCAAGGATATACAGGCTTCAAATCAAGTGTAAACAACTCAAAAAGGTTTGGAATGGATCAATAGAAGCACATTACACAACTTGGACTCAATTTGGACACCTGGAATGTATAGGGCGAGTGAGGACGTGTGTGAAGGCATTTTGGCATGTGCTACACACTAAAATACTCATAAGGCACCCAAAATAGTGTTTCCTTGTGATTTTCCCTCGACGCGGGCTCTATTTTGGCTCAATAGATGCGCCCTCTCTATTTCAGTGCTCCCGTGCCTTCAAAAATATTTTAAGATCAACTTCCAGTGGGAGACCGTGATTTGACCGCGATTTGGCCACTATGCAGGATCTATTCCAGCCTTGACTTGCACACTAAATCCTTGTCCAACATGGCTTTGGCTTATCTTTTTACTATAAATACATCCTTAGACATGTTTTTAATCATTCTCGGATGTTTTGGAGCATTGAGGGGCTGCTATGACTTCATCTTTTAGTTTTTACATTATTTCTTTAGTTTTCTTTTAGATTATATCATGTATTCTACTTTTTGGATCATGACTATGAGTGGCTAAGAACTTTTCTGGGGTTAAAGCCAAGAACATGAGTACTATTGTCTTGGATTAAATTTGTTTGATTTACTTATCATTATTGGTTATTTTTCTATTCTTGTATTAACAATTTTATGGATTGATCACCCATAAAATACATATATTGTCAACCTTGTGATCTCGGGAGACAAAATAGGGAGTTAAAACATGGGAATAAATTATAACGGCTCGAGTCTGTACCCCGGACGCTATATGGTGCTTATGACCCCGAAGGACCACAAGCAAACCTATTACTGATATCTGCTGTGAGCACTGAATAATATACTATAATAAATGCAGAATAATAGGCTGAAATGCCATAAGGTTCAAAACATCTGGAATACTGATAAAATATAATATCTGAAATGACATCTTATAATACTGAATACTGTCTGAACATCTAGTCTGATAAACCTCTAATTTGAACTGTCTGAAAATGGAATTGATGGGACAATCCCCCAACTAACTCCATCTATTAAAATATTGAGTCCACTTAAGTAATGGAATTACAAGAATATCCTCGAAAGATGAAGACTCACTACTAAATCTGATACGCTAGCTGAATCTGGATCTTTCTATGCGCGGTCAGGAACCTGAGCATCCGAACCTATGATATAAGACATCATAGTGGAAAAAAAGAGTATGCGTCAGTATATGGAATGTGCTGGTATGTTAGATGAGGTAAGGATCAATGCAAGGGTTCATATCCATGAACAATAACTAACTGAAATGATATAGAGTAACTGAACATGAGAGTACATGGATAGTCTGAAACTAATGTAAATACTAAGTATGCAATATTGTGCATATATGAATACTATAACTGAGCATTTCTTAAGCTAAGTAATGATTTCTGATACTGAGTAAGTGATAATATGAGTTATTGATACTAATTTACTATATTTAACAGTCCTGATTCTGTAGACCTGAACAAAGTTCTATTCTAAAGACTGAGACTAAAACTGTAGGAGGTAATTATCTAACCGACTTGCCCCTTTTCTGAATAGATTTGGGGTCTAACTTATAACCCCAGTTTGGCGGGTGTTAGTACCGTTCCATGGGTAAAGACAATGAAGAATCACCCTCTACTGGTAGGTTCCCAGAACGAGAATGATGGTACCCTCTACTGGCAGGTAAAGAACCTCATCAACCCTCAACTGACAGGTTAAAGTCTCAACCTATGCTGGCTACGTAGTTCTGGAATGCAAGGATTGCTTCTAAGGATCACACCCTCTACTGGCAGGTGAGTCCCCTTCCTTAGGCTCACTCGGTGCTGAATCCTACTCCCAACTGAAAATACTAAACTGATTATACTGAAATGAACTAGACTGATACTGAGTTTACTAAGTTTTCCAGAATTCTATAACTGACTGAGTTTTGTAACTGACTGAGGTTACTACTGATCGTGACATGACTAATACTATTCTGTAACTGATACTGGCTCTAGGCAAACAACTAAATTATCGGCTATTAAATACCCCTAGGACTAGATAGCATGAAAAGTAAAGCATCACATGATCTTGCAAAGAATAACAATGTACACGTGTTCATATTTCATCTATAGAGACATTTTATGAAACACTTGTTGGGTATAAGCTTGTACATATACTAACATGTCATGATTTCATCACTTTATTCACATGGACATTCTATCAAACACTTGGGGAGCACAACTTCATGCACATAGTCATGGTTAACAAGTAAGCATGGAAATTGCAATGCCCAAACTTGCAATTTCATGGGTTTAACATGCAATTCATATAATTCCCCCTCATTACTATCCTACTTTCATGAATCTTATTATAATCATGGATTGAAAACACCAAATTAACATCATAGACAAATTAATCACTTTGTAAATTCAAGGGTTTATTAATATAATCACATATTAATTACACATGCTATTCAATTTCATGAGACTTTCACTTAAATCATGGATTGAAACCCAACTAACATCATGAACATGAATTCAATTCAATTCAAAAATGGAAGTTCATAATTCAACAATCTTGTAGTTTGAAAATGGATTCGTGGACTCTATGGTTGAAAGGGATCCATAGATAAACACCTAATATACTTGAGAGGATTAATACTTGGAGGTTCTTGGAGGAATTCTTGAGTTTTAACCTTGGTTCTTGAAGCTAGGGTTTTGTATCTTGAGAAAGAATATTTTAAGTCTTGAGAGAAACTGAGAGATAATAAGATAATGGGTAATTTAGGGTTTAAATTTTGTGTTTAGACTGATTAGGGCCGTGAAAAAAATACCAAACTACCCCTGGAAAGTGTATTAAAAATTGTCACTGGAATTCAATTTAGCATGGCGATGCGATGCGGTGCAATCGTGTCAGCTCAATGGAAAATGGACAAGTGGGAAGATGCACAGTTTCGCGACGTGGTGGTATCGCGTTGCCACTTTGGATGATACCTTGAAGTTCACCGTGATGCGGTGACATCACGTTGGAACACTGGAATAGGATAATTCTGAACTGAGCCTATGGAGCGATGCACTAATATCGTAATGGAGCACTGGATTTGACAATTTCCATTTGGTCATGCTCCACGACGCGTTGGGTGCCAAATTGGCACACTGCTTTACTAAAAATGCTATAAATCTTTACCCATGTATTGGATTTGGGAAAATTTTATATCATTGGAAAGCTAATTCAATTTCCTACACAATGGAAAGCTCCAAACTGAAAAATACTGAGTATTTTATAAAAATTATATTGGATTACTCATGTATTGAGAGTTAATTTAAGTTAGGGAAATATGGGGTATTACAATATCTCCCCCTTGGGAACATTCATCCTCGAATGAGACTGATTAAGCTTAGAAACACTGATAGACTGAGTTTACACACTGATATGAATAATTGAAGCATGACTACATGACAGAATGCAAGCCGAGTTCTCATTCTGAACATGTATATCTGATGCATGGAATACATGACTGAAGCTACTGATAAGCTGAATTTTCTTACTGAACATGCTTATCTGATGCATGAGTGCATGACTGAACTAATTCATGAATGCATGATCGAATATGCAACGGTAATAGACACCAAGTTTATAACTGTGTCTGAACATGAAATGGAGTAACTCTAAGGAGGACTGTTACCTTAAGCTGAGAATACTGATGAACTTGAGATCATTTATTGAACTTGAATGAATGGAAACATGAGAACATAACTGAGTCTGAAACATGATACATAAACAGAATATCATGAACTGAATTGATTTCTTGAATACATGGTTTACGGTTGAGATTAGGACTTGAGGGTCAACTTATGAGTACCTACTACTCCAAACTGGATTTGTTACGTGAAGAGAAAATGAAAGGTTTAGGACATGAAAACTTGGGGTTTATAGTGCATCTCCCCCTTGGGACATTATGTCCCTCGAAAAATGCTGACTTGACTGAGATACTAAGGATAAGCTGAGACGATGCACGGGTCACTTACGAACTGAATCGTGACTGAATATTTGGCACCTGAAACTGAGGAACGATACATGAATTGAGCTGAACATGCAACTACCTAGTTCCTATTTCTTAGAATAGTTATATTCATGAGACTTCGGATAGTGCGACTAGATGGAAATATGGGAAACCAAACTATATGAACTTATTCGCCTGACTGTGAAACAGAAGTACTGGCTTTACGGACTAACTCATGCTGATTATACGCGGCTGGAGAAATTCTATGATACTCTTTCTATAGAGTTCGAGTGACTTTAGGGAGCAAGGAGTCTTGGCATGGGCTGAATAAAATATCTAAATAAGATATCACATCCTGTCTAAAATTCTATAATACAAGGCGAGGCCTACAAAACATAATCTAAGATAGAGTGACTAAGCCTTATGCATCACAACTCCAAATTTTCAAGCTTAAACATATTACATGAATACTATTACAACTCTACTCTCCACCTTCGTACAGTACTTCACCTGAGACTACTGAAAATATTCACATGCACGCTGAGCATGAATGCATAAACATACTAACTTACCCGATTAATTGAATGGTTGATAGTTGAATACTGATCATGTAAGATTGAACTATACTTAGTATGGACTGAAACTATACAGTATTATGCATATGAGGTAAGGACTGACTAAGTAACATGAAATACTGAGCATGAATACCTGTAAACTATATTATCTGAGAATGCTGGAACAAACGTATAACATGATTCTGAAATACTAATAACAGAATAATAGATAACTGTACACTATAGTCAAGTAAAACTAAGACTGAACTGAGTTTTGAACTAAATGCTGAACTGAGATTATAACTGAGTTCTAATAACTACACGATGGAGGCTGACATAAATCGAGGATCTGAATAGACACACACTCTGAGACTATAGCTAAGTTCTCTCAACTTCTCATGTCATGAAAAAAATTTGATTTCTCATCTCTCCATCAACTAAATACAACTTCTTGCTAGCCATTTACTTGCACACTAACCTGATATTCGAGCCTATCTTTATAACTACATCCTCATGTAACAAGTATGCAAAAATCTTTCCTTAACATGAAATATTTACTCTCTCCCACCTAAGAAAATGTTCATCATTACATTAGTTCGTAGGGAGAGTTCACTGAACGGCTAAAACATGAAGACGGGAAGCATGAATGGACACTACACCAAACTTGAAACTTGACTGAAGCTTGAGAAATAGAATATCAACATCATGGATTTATCAAAAGGTCTAAACTGAGGATATACATGACATAATTTGAATTTAACTGATAATTAGGAGCGTAACATGAGTCATGGGAACTGAGCATATTGTAAAGCATGACATGAGTACATGAGCCATGAGCTTCATAACCTGAGTTTAGGTTTTCTACGCTCATGAGACATGATTCATAATACTGAGTGGACTGGAACTCCTTATACTAGGAACTAAAATCATACATGATTTTCTATAATATGCATTAATATGAGCTATAATCATAGAGCTGACATGTAAGGCATGAGCAGATATCGTGATAACCGAAGTATAAAACTTTACATTGAGGTAATGATGGGTTGAGCACCAACCTCTCCCACTGTTTTTCTACATATACTGACATTACTACTAAAATTTTTAAGTTTGACTTGGTTACTTGTCCTACCATTTTCCCCTTAGCTTAAAGCAGTTATCCTAAGTCTCTGAATAACTTAATAAACTTTAAGTCGAACTAAAATCACTTTACTCTAGATCTTGAGATATAACAATACTCATAAACAATAAACTCATTCTAAAGGACTACACGTGATAATGGAAGGTCCACTCCTAGTACTTCCTTTTGATACACAATTCTTGGCTTTCTATTGCTCGAAATATATTCATATAACAACCTCAACACTAACTATCTTAGAATTTTCAACTCCTCTTTATACTAGTTCAATCTAGAGATTCAAACTTAGATCAACTAAAGCTGAGGTACTACCCTTTCATTCAAGGACTGGTTCATTTAGAAACTAAAAATAAACTATTCTGTTTCTACAATCAACTGAGGCATATCATGAATGGAGCCAATCCATGTCGAGAATGACGTCAAAATCTATCATCTCTAATTCTACTAAGTCTGCTGAAGTGACTTTCTGAGATATCATAACCAGAAATAAAAGCAACACCTTGATGATTTGGGCAACCGGACTAAACTTAAAGATGGTTGGAATGACCTTGTTGGTGCAAATCCCTTCCCCTCTGAGCTAATACTCTACACTCCCACATCCTGTGGCTGGGCTTACCACATCCAAAAAATACATCACTACCAGCTCTACACACTCTTTTATGGTTCTTACCATATTTTCTGCAAAGTGGATGGGCACGACCACTGTTACACTACCCTGGGTTTTGGAGCCTGGCGCCCCATCTCGACGGTCCTTTCTAAACTTTGGTATTGGTGCCCTAACTAAAAGCAGAACTGGGGTTGAGGACCTCTGACGAAACTGGGAGCAATTACTACCCCCTAATCTAGGATTAGAATTATTTATTCTAGCCCTCTTATTCTTCCTACGCTCCCTTCCTTCACTATGCTATGTGCAAGTCAAAGGCCTAGATAGGATAAAAGTCTACAAATTATTCTGAGCAACTACTGAATAAGATAAGATAGTGAAAGTAGCTCTAAATTTAGAATGAGATACATGCTCATGCAGGGGATCTGCCTGAACGGGTAAAGAAGCTGGCTGGTTTTCATTACTTCGTCCATTAGCTTCTTTGGGTGGCATGTTCTGGAAGCATAAGGAAGAGATGAATTAGACTGAGAGGTTAACTTGAGCTCATGCTTACTCGTACAACATGAATACTGAAAGAAGGGAAACTTTTCCTAAAACATCTTACAACCTTCTGTCCATAAGTGTGGCATGCTACATACCCATGGGCAAGACTCTATGTGATGTGGCTTTTAGAATTCCTAGGACACTATTGAACCTTAAGCTTTGATACCAAGTTTGTAATGTTATGACCCCGAAGGACCACAAGCTAACCAATGACTGATATTTGCTGTGAGCACTGAATAATATACTATAATAAATATGGAATAATAGGCCGAAATGCCATAAGGTTCAAAACATCTGGAATACTAATAAAATATAATATCTAAAATGACATATAAGAATACTGAATACTGTCGAACATCTAGTCTGAAAAGCCTCTAATCTGAATTGTCTGAAAGTGGAGTTGATGGGACAATTCCCCAACTAACTCCATCTACTAAAATACTAAGTCTACTAAAGTAATGAAAATAAAAAAATATCCTCGATAGATGAGGACTCACAACTAAATCTAATACGTTGGCTGAATCTGGATCTATCTATCATGATCGGGAACCTAAGCATTTGAACATATGATATAAGACATCATAGTACAAAGAAAGAGTATGCGTCAGTACGTGGAATATACTGGTATGCTAGATAAGGTAAGGCTGAATGCAAGGGTTCATATGTATGAATAATAACTGACTAAAATGATATAGAGTAACTGAACATGAGAGTATATGGATAATCTAATATTGCTGTAAATACTGAGTATGCAATGTTGTGCATATATGTATACTATAACTGAGTTTTTCTGAAGCTGAGTACTGAATTCTGATACTGAGTAACTGATAATCTGAGTTACTGTTACTGATTGACTATATCTGACAATTCTAATTTTTTTAGAATTAAACTGAGTTCTATTCTGAAGACTGAGACTAAACTGTAGGAGGTAATCATCTAAACAATATACCCCTTTTCTGAATAGATTTAGGGTCCAGCCTATAACCCCAGTTGGAATGATGTTAGTACGTGCCATGGGTAAAGAGACTGAAGAGTCACCCTTTAGTGAAAGGTGCCCTAAACGAGAATGGTGGTCCCCTCTACTGGCAGGTAAAGTGCCTCATCAACCCTCAACTGATAGGTTAATGTCTCAACCTACGCTGTCTACGTAGTTCTACAATGCAAGGATAGCTTCTAAGGATCACACCCTCAATTGGCAGGTGAGTCCCCATCCTTGGGCTCACTTGGTTCTAATCCTACTCCCAACTGAAAAAAATTAAACTGATTATATAGAATTGAACCAGACTGATGCTGAGTTTACTGAGTTTTCCTGAGTTCTATAACTGACTGAGTTCTGTAATTGACTGAGGGTACTACTAATCATGACATGACTGATACTATTCTATAACTAACACTGGCTCTAGGCAAGCAACTAAATTGTTGGGTATTAAATACCCCTAGGACTCGATAACATGAAAAGTAAAGCATCACATGATTTGGCAAAGCATAACAATGTACACATGTTCATATTTCATCTATAGAGACATTTTATCAAACACTTATTGGGCATAAGCTTGTACATATACTAACTTGTCATGATTTTATCACTTTATTCACATAGACATTCTATCAAACACTTGGGGAGCACAACAATATGCATATAATCATGGTTAACATATAAGCATAGTAATTACAATGCCCAAACTTGCAATTTCATGGGTTTAACATGTAATTCATAAAATTTCCCCTAAATACTATCCTATTTTCATAAATCTTTTCATAATCATAGATTGAAAATGTAAAATTAACATCATATACAAATTAATCACTTTGTAAATTCAAGGGTTTGTCAAGATAATCACTTATTCATCACAAATGCTATTCAATTTCATGCGACTTGCACTTAAATCGTGGATTGAAACCTAACTAACATTATGAACATGAATTCAATTCAATTAAGACATGAAAGTTCATAATTCAATAATCTTGTAGTTTGAAAATGGATTCGTGGACTCTATGGTTGAAAGGGACCCATAGATGAACACCTAAAATACCTGAGATGATTAATCCTTGGAGGTTCTTGGAGGAATTCTTGAGTTTTGACCTTGGTTCTTAAAGCTAGGGTTTTTATCTTGAGGGAAAATATTTTATGTCTTGAAAGAAAGCGAGTGATAATAAGATAATAGGTTATTTAGGGTTTAAATTTCGTGTTTAGACTGATTAGGGTTGTGGAAAAATACCAAACTACCCCTGGGAAGTGTATTAAAAATCATCACTGGAAACCCAATTTTGCATGCCGATGCGATGCAGTGTAATCACATCAGCTCCCTCGAAAATGGACATTTGGGAAAATACACGGTGTTGCGATGCGGTGGTATCGCGTTGCCACTTTAGATGAGACCTGAAAGTTCACTGCAACGCGGTGACATCATGTTGGAACACTAGAATAGGACAATTTTGAACTAAGCCTATGGAGTGATGTGCCAATATTACGACAGAGCACTAGATTTGACAATTGCCATTTGGTCATGCTCTACATCGCATTGGGTGCCAAATTGGCACACTGCTTTACTAAAAATGCTATAACTCTTAATCAGGTATCGGATTTGGGCGAATTTTATATCGTTGGAAAGCTAATTCAATTTCCAACATAATGAAAGGCTCTAAATAGAAAAATACTGACTATTTCATAAATTTTATATTGGATGACTCATGTACTGAGAGTTAATTTATGTTCGGTAAATACGGGGTATTACAATAACAAAGTAGGGTTTGTATTCTTTTATAAAATAAGGAATTCAAATTAGTGTCTAGGACAAGGATGTACTTAGATTCCTTACTTGATTCAAACGTAGGATGATAACTTTTAAACACTTAATTGGATTATTACATTCCCTCTCAATGATGTAGTTGTAATGTCCAAATTAGGTAAAATATTAGAGGTCGGGAGACCATGATCATACAATTAACCCTACGAATCAACAACTAATATAAGCGAGTTAATGAATGAAGTCCAATAACGTAGTATGATTGTTCAAAGTGCTTTAACTCTTGGATTTACTCCATTGATTGTTCCAAGACTTTTACTTTATGTATTATTTACTTTAATTTTTAGTTTACAATTATTCAACACTCTTCTTGGTTACTTTATCTCAATTGTTAAACTAGAATTAGATAGTTGTCGACACAAGTCCCCGTGGGATTGATACTTGGCTTCTTAAAGGCCACTTTACTACTTGATAAGGCCACGTACACTTGCGTGTGCGCTCGAGTGCTGTCAGTGCTTCTGTCTGTTTCTTCTCCAGCTTCTCAAATGCTTCTTGACAGGAAACCCCAAAATCAAATTTAGCTTCTTTTTCAAGCATTTTACACATAGGACTTGCAATCTTTGAAAAATCTTGGATAAACTGCCTGTAAATTCCTACATGTCATAGAAAACTCCTCACTCCCTTTTCTGTTACCGGATATGGTGGTTTTCCATTCACTTCAACTTTGGCTCTATCTACTTCAAGTCCTCTACATGATGCCTTATGGCCAAGGACTATTTCTTCCTTGACCCAAAAGTGGCATTTTTCCTAATTCAACACAATATTTGTCTCTTCACAATAAGCTAGGACGCGATCTAGACTCTGCAAGCATACATCAAAAGAATTAGCATAAATAGAGAAGTCATCCATGAATACCTCAACAAATTCTTCAACCATGTCTTAGAAAAATTCCATCATGCATCTCTGAAATGTTGCAGGTATACTACACAGGCCAAAAGACATGCGTCTGAATGCATATGTGCCATATGGTCATGTAAAAGTGGTCTTTTCTTAATATTTTGGCACTATTGAGATCTGATTATACCCTAAGTATCTGTCCAAAAAACAATAGTACTACTGTCTGCTAATCTATCCAATATTTCACCAATAAATGGGATAGGATAGTGATATTTTCTCGTGGCTTCATTCAGCATTCGGTAGTCGATACACATTCTCCATCCAGTCACTATGCGAGTAGGAATCAATTTATTAGCTTTATTGGTAACTATAGTCATCCCACCTTTCTTTGGGATACAGTGTACTGGGCTTACCCACTTGTTATCAGAAATTGAGTAAATAATCCCACTATCAAGCCACTTGGTGTCTTCTTTGCATACCACTTCCTTCATCACCAGATTCAATCTTTGTTATTGCTGCACCCTTGGTTTGTAACCTTCTTCCATGTATATGTTATACATGCAAAAAATTGGATTTATCCCGGTAATGTAAGACATCTACCACCCAATTGACTTCTTTCTTCTTTTCAAAACTACCATAACTTTCCTTACCTGTACATCTGATAAACCTAAAGACAAAATAACAAGCAAGGTATTATTGTCACCAAGGTAAATATATTTCAAGTAAGGAGGAAGAACCTTAAGCTCTAATTTTGGCTCTTCATTAATTGAAGCTCTAGGTAATGGGCCAATTGGCCTCTTCAACTACTCAAAAAGTAGCTTTCCCATTTCAACAATTGCTAAGTTCATAACTTGAACCAATTCAATTGCCTCTACATCTTAATACATATCATGACACATCAAGGCTCGATCGAGTGGATCATCAGACAACAACAGATGTAGCTCAGATGCAAGGTCAATAATGGATATAGTAGACAACTCTTCATATATAACTGGCAGTTTCAGCATATTGTATTCATCAAAAACCTTTACTTTATCATGCACTCTCATAGTCATCTTCCTTGCTACTACATCAATAAGTGACTACCCTATTACTAGAAATGGGTGTCCTAAAATAAATGGAACAACTAGATCAACTTCAAAATTAAGAATAACAAAATCTACTAGAAAAATCAGTGATCCTACTTTAACTAAGACATCTTCAACAGTTCCATTCGGCTTAGCAAGGGACCTGTCAGCCACCTACAAAACAATGGTCGTGGGTTTGGGACTCCCAAAACCCATTTTTTAGAACCAAGATATAGGCATGAGACTTATGATTGCTCCCAAGTCACATAATCTACGGGCACTGATGGCCTGCCCAATAGTGATCCACAAAGTAAAACTACCTGGATCCTTCAGCTTCGTAGGCAGTTTATTTGAATCTTGGAAATGCATTCCTCAGTAAGTGCCACTGTAGCATATTCTATCAATTGATTCTTGTTTTTCACTATATCCTTTAGGTATTTTGCATATTTTGGAACACTCTGTAGAATATCAAAAAGAAGAAGATTTACATTAACTTGCTTTAGAAGGTCCAAAAACTTCTTATAACTTGTCTCCTCTTGTTTTTTTTTTCTACCTTTGAGGAAAGGGTAAAGGTATAGTCTTCTTCTCCACTTGAATTTCATCACTTGCATCTTTTTCTTTAACACCTTTCTCCTCATTGGCTTTAGGATCATCATTAGTGGTTGTGGGACTAACCTACTCAGGCACCGCCTCCTTTAATAGCAACCCACTTCTCGTAGTGACTCATTCACCTTCTTTGGATTTGCCTCTGTATCATTAGGTAAGCCTCCTTGAGTTGCAACTCCAAATTCCTAGTAATTAATTGTTCAGTCTTCATAGCTGCTATTTGTGCTTTATTTGCTAAAATATGCTTTACTATTTCCTCTATATTGCTCGTTTGAGTAGTGGCTGGATTGCATTGAACCTGCTGTTGCTGTTGATTTTGTGGCACTGTCCTCTTAAACTAATTATTGTTCTTTGCCTGATTTCTACCCCATAAGAAATTAGGATGGTTCCTCCAGTTTGAATTATATGTGTTAAAAAAAACTCGTTGTCCCAAAAGATTTGTATTTCCCACATAATAAACAAAATCTGGTTTAATAACATAAGTATCTGTTGCATGCTCACTACTTCCACAAACCTTACACCATGAATTTAACTATAGGACTGTATTTGTTATAGCTGCTGCTTGCAGAACCCCTAACTTCATACTGTTAAACTGAGTAAACATCTGATTTTTTATTGTTGTAAGCTGAGCTAATAGAGCAGTGAACTGATCTACCTCTAACACACCTGCAACTTTCTTAGGATCACTTCTCGAGTCAGCATGCCATTCAAGTCTCCCTTGTGAAATCCAATTCGACAGTGTGTACAATTTATCATAAGTCTTCTCAAGTGCTTGCCCACCTATTGCTAAATCCAAGAGAATCTTTGTATTTGGCTTTAGTCCCTCAATAAAAGTATTAACAAGAACATCATTAGAATGATGATGTGAGGGAAATTTCTGAGTATACTTTTAAATCTCTCCCAAGCTTGGTAGAGATTCTCTCTTTCTTTCTATCTGAAACTTAGAATCTCACTTCTCAAATGTGTAGTCTTTCTTGATAGAAAGAATCGAATAAGGAACTTCTGAGCTAGATCTTCCCAAGAAGTAATGGAGAGGGGTGGTTCAGCATGTAACCACCTCTTCGTTTCCCTAATTAAAGAAAAAGGGAAGAGAGTCAGTCTAACATAATCAGTATTTACCTCTATAGGAATGTAAGTATCCCTTATTTCCAAGAATGTCTAAATGTGCTGCTGTGGGTCTTCATGTGAAAATATGACAAATTGCCCAGCCGAATTCAGCAACTACACCATATTTTAATTTAATTAAAATCCACCACCTAGCTTAGACTTATGATTACTATTAGTTGCATGGTTTGCGAGTGGGATTTTCACTTCATGAATAGGTCTAGTAGCTGGTTGACCAGGAGCAGCTAGAATAATCGAAGTTGGGACATGTCTGACATTTTGATCAACTGGATCATTTCTTTGTTCAATAATTTGAACCTGTTGAATTGGATAATGAGCTCTTCGCCTCTATTGAAATACCAGTTCTAGTTTCAAAAAAGGCTCTACCAACTCTCTATCTCTCGCAAGTTCTGTATTCAGTTAAACCTACAAAAATTCATCCACTAAGATCAAGTTGTTAACACTTAAACTTACTTTAAAAAATGAAAAATATTAATAAATTACTATTTGTACTAGTCCCCGAAAACAGAGCCAAAAACTTGTTGTTTTCAAGCGCACACGTAAGTGTACATGATTGTACAAGTAATATAGTGACTTAGACTGTCGAATATCGTTCCCATGAGGACTAAGCAACTAGCAATTTAACCAACTTTAGCTTTAGAAAAGGAGGTATTAAGTGTTGTAAAGTATCAAGATGTTTTTGAAATTATGAATAAAAATGTAAATAAATAAGAAATAGTAATTTGTGACAATATCGCAGTATAGTTGGTTATTGGGTTGTTGATTCGCAAGGTTTATAGTACGATCTTGGTCTGCTGACCTCAAATCTTCTACCTATCTGAATATTGTAGCCACATTGACTAAAAGATATGCTACAATCCATCTAGATGCATACAACTATCTTCTTGCAATTGAACCAAACAAGGCTTCTAGGTATATTCCTAGAAAAAACCCCAATTGAAGCATAGATGACCAATTCCCTTGAAAACCCTAATTGTTATTGCTTGAGAAATTTAAGAGAGAATAGAGTGTCTATGTTATGTTAGTTAGTGGGAATAGGGCTAAGGAAAAGGTTTTAAGTAGTGGAAAGTAATGGAATGGAAGGAAAAGACCTTAATTCCTTTAAAGAAATCATGCAAGAAATATAACTCCCAGTCGCTACGAGTCTCGTAATGAATCATGGTCGCTGTTCATCAGTCATCACCATGACTTATAGCCTGGGTAGAAAGTTTGGACACCTTGATTGGAAAGGTCACGAGTCACATCCTATGACTCATGACCTGTCCTTATGACTCGTAGGGTCCAAATAATAGACCATCTCACTGGTTAGACCATGATGGTCACTATATGACTCATAAGAAGTCTTCACTACTTGACACCTGATCCATACCCTGGACAATAAAGACTAAACCCAGAAATTTACAAGGTCTAAAACCAGGGGTATTACAGCTTGGTGGATTATTATTGGTGTTTTGTTAAGGGTTTCTCATCCATTGCATAGCCTTTGACTAAGTTGACTCAAAATTTTAAAAAATCAGCGGTCAAATGCATATGAGGCAAGCTTTTAAAATCTTAAGGATTTGTTGACTTCAGCTCTTATCTTGACGTTGGCAAAGTAGGGTGTCAGTTTTACCATCTTTTGTGATACTTCAAGTGTTGGGTTAGGTGTTATGTTGATGTAGTAGGGTAAGGTGATTGCATATACTTCTCGTCAGTTGAATCCCCATGAGTGGAATTACCCTACCCATGATTTGGAGTTGTGCGTGATTATTTTTACTTTGATATTGTGGAGGCACTACTTGTACGGAGTCTGTTGTGAGATTTTCTCGGATCATCATAGCCTTCAGTATTTTTTCGCAGAGTAGGATCTTAATATGAGGCAATAGTGGCTTGAGTTTATTATGGATTATGACTTGATAATTCTCTATCATTCAAGCAAGGCTAATGTGGTTGTAAATGCCTTGAGCCATAAATTGGCTAGCATGGGTAGCTTGCCACATTTTTTGACCCAAGATAGGCCTTTGGACTTAAAGGTTTGTTCTTTAGCTAACCAGATAGCTAGTTTTGATAGTTCAACATTTGGGTATATTTTGGCATTTGTGGAGGCTAGGTCTTCTTTGATGGAGTAGATTCGAGCTCATCAGTTTGCTGGTGTTGAGTTAAGATTGATTCAAGATAAGGTGTTGAATGATAAGTCTAATGAAGCCTCACTTACTTTTAATGGAATTTTGAGGATCAGAGGTTGAGTTTGTGTACCGAGAGTGGGTGATTGGATTAGATTAATTTTGGAAGAGGCCCATTGTTCTAGGTATTCCATCCATTTGGGTGTGAATAATATGTATTGCAATTTGAGACAACATTATTAATGGGGTGGTATGAGGAAGGATGTAGGGGATTTTGTAGCTCATTGCCTTTGTAACGTGTAGGTGAAGGCCGACCATTTTAGACTTTGTGGATTGCTTCAGAGATTACCCATTTCTAAGTAGAAGTGGTAATGGATCACTATGGACTTCATGAAAGGGGTGCCTGGCACATCCCATGGGTCTGATAGTGTTTCGGTCATCATAGATCGATTAACCAGGTCTGTATATTTTATTTTAGTACAGATGTCTATTAGTGTTGGAGGCTATCCTATATTCACGAGTTTGTACGACTTCATGGTATGATGGTGTCTATTATATCATATTAAGGCTCTGTGTTTACTTCTCACTTTTGGAAGACTTTTTAGGATGAGTTGGGTACTCAAGTAGACCTTAGCATAGCATTCACCCAAGACTGATGGTTAGTCAGAGCCCACTATCCAAATTTTAGAGAATAGGTCCACACTTTTGTGATGGATTTAAACCCAACTCGAATCGAGGCCTTGTAGTAATGGGCATCCGAAGTCTGGCCGGGACCAGAGACTACCCCCGTTACCCAACCAACCTCCAACTGCCTGCCCTGAGCTAGGTGAATTTTGAACATATAACAAGATAACATAATTGTCTCTATCAAGACTCTGGGATAGGTTTAAAACCAAGGCAGACCCAACCGAGTCCAACCATCCAAACTAAACCAATAGCCAACCCAACCCAACCAACCAAACCATAACCATATGAGTTTCATAATAATTATATATAATCCCAAAAAAAGAGGATAGAACAATGAGAAATTTAGTCCTACTGTACCATCCCCAAATACCAATACCAATACCAATGCTGACTCTAATACCGATCCCGCTCTTACCAACCCATAGTAGTTCTATAAAAACCTCTAACCAAAAAAATTTAAAAATCTGGTTGGAACATACCCCCAACCATAGCCAAAAACAATATCCATAATAAACCAAAGTATGAAATAGCATCCATGAAATGGAGCCTTTTGGGAAGATGGAAGCTCACTACTTTAATCCAAAAGTTGATCGCAAAATCCAATCACTATTTAGGAGGAGTAGAACGGTCGGTTTCTGCATCATGGGGGGATACAGCCTCCCAAAGATGATTTATCGAGTGAATGATAGCATGAACTCAGGATAAAGAAAAAGAATGCCAACTAGTAAAACTAAGTAAACCAACTAAAGGCATACAAACCATACATATATATATAACCATGTCGGGAAAGGGAACCGGGTTTAGCCTACATTTGAAACCATTAACCTGGGTATGTGTAGCATAACCATCCTTAACCACCCACGGGTTATATGGGTCCAGTGTAACCCCTTGAAAAATCCCCGATACGTGTAGCCGTACGAACCGAAGATATCATTAGAGTAGGGGATTCCCAAGTACCCTTACCCTCTATGATATATATGTACAGTGTACTTAGAGGATTCCTATGTACCTTATAGTATCATATAATTTCTCCATGACCTACTTCTCATATCGGCAAACATAAGTTTCAAGTGTTCATTCATTGAACTCCTACCTTCACGGTTAGCTATCACACCCCGCCATTATTACCAAATAAAAACCATTTCACACCAACCAATCCATTATATCATTTATAATTTACCAAGGCTATTAATAATGGTATAATCATACCAACTATAACTTGAAAGTATCGTCCTTAGCCAGACCTTTTTAAGATTAAGGGATTCCCATGTACCTATAGATTACATTATTTATTTAATTTGGGGGAGTCCCATGTACCCCACAAGTGTTCAACTATTATGATAACTTGGGGGATTCTATTTTACCCTACAAGAATGATTGTTAAACCCAAAACCATTTCATTTTGACCATTCCAAACCATTTAACCATTTAGGGTTCCAATACCAAGTTTAAACCATGCATTAGTTCCATTAAAATCCAGCAATGTAGTGAAAACATTCTCATGGGCATTTTATCAAACATATTGGGGGCAAAATATCTCCAAAACCAAATTCAATTACCAAATAACCATTCCCATGCAACCAATTATCCAAAACCACCATTAAAGCATATAAACATATAATTAAAATATAGGAAAATTATAACCAAGCATTTATAACCAAAATACCCAAATTATATTTGAAAACCCAAAACCATGAAATAATCAAATCATGTAAACATTGTATAAAACTATGCCTTTAGTGGAACTAACAATAAGGGAAGAGAACATACGTTAAACTAATAATATGATGGAGAGAAACCACCAACACATGTCCCAAATTAATCCTTAAGATGAAATCCTAGCCTTCCTTTACCCAAAAGCCTTAGAGAGAATTATAGAGTGTTTAAGAAAAGTTTCTAAGTGTTAATGAATAGAATAATAGAAAAAATAATCTCCCAATAGGAATATAAGTCATGGGGCCTTGTTAAGTTAATATAACACCCCAGGAATTTAACCCTTGTAAAATTTCTCAAGTTTTGGACCTTTTTGACATGGTACGACTCACGGTTACTAATCGTACCCTTGAATATGACTCGTAGGCTATCTTAAGGGTTCACTTATACCCCAGGCAGTATGGTTGGCTTGGCTACTACTAAAGGTATAACTCACTAGGGTACAAATCATATAGGAACATATGAATGGTGTAGTGCAAGTCATATATTGCATGATCATCTTGGTCTTACGGAGTCTACCCTATATACGGTTGGTGGGTACGATTGAGGGTGTCACTCATACACTTAAAGTATTACTATGGAGGTGTGAGTCATATAGAAACCATTAGGTAGGGTCTTGGCATGGTCTTGGGTACGAGTTGGGGTACCACTCATACCCTATGATACGAATAGTAAGGGGGAGTCGTACCCCCGGATGTGGTTTGTTTCACTTTTAAGTAAGCGTAGTCCGAACATTTCCTACTTCAAAGACCTTATGTTCTCACATTATATAACCCTTGGTGGTCTTTTATAACACTTGTTAAAAAATTAAAACACTCCAAATACTCTATCAAAATTACTCTTTGAGATTGGAGGCTAAGATTTCTTCATGTGTTCTTCAAAGGGCTCAAAGGGCGAGATTTGTTTCATGAATCTTCTTTTATAGGGCATGTACTCCTTCCCTAATTGTTAGTTTCAATTAAAGGCATGTGCATTGTGTTTTAAACATTGTTTTATGAATTATTAATGATGGTTTTCAAAGTATATGTTGAGGGTCTTGATGCATATAGTTTGGTATTGGTTTAACTCATGTTTTAACATGTTTTTGGCAATAGTTTGCATATATGGATATTGGGTGGTTATGGTTTACTAAGGGGTCTTAAGTAATCCTAATTATGGTGGTTTATGCATTAGTTTTGGTCTTGTTAAAGGTATGCACTGAACATGTTTGATAAAGTGCCTCAAAGAATGTTTTTACTCTATTATTGAACTTTCATTAGAATTCTTGCATAGTTTGGTGTGGTAATGGAACCTTAAGTAGATTGGGATAATTTTACACGGTTTAAATATTTTAAATGATATAAATTCTTTAAATGTTTTTCATGGTCTAAAATGGTTTGGAATGGTTTAAATGGTAAAGGTTTTGGTGGTTAGGTTTGGTTTATTTTGAAAACCTTACGGGATACATGGAGATTCCTCAAGTGAATGCAGTAATGGAATTAGTTTAAATTGTTTGGAAAGGTAAAAGGCTAATGGTTATGCTTGTGGGGAACATGTAAGTCCCCTAAGTGGTTTAATATGGTAAATAGAAGGGCACTTAAAAGTCCCCTTAAAACCTCTCTATGGTTGGTTATGGATAATACTTGTAATTAAGGATTGGTATGATGATTCCAATGTTCATGGACTTGGTTAATAATTGGTTAATGGTTTGGTTATTTTGGAATTGGCTTTAATTGAAAAATAATGATGGAACTGTAGCAAAGGTGTAGATGGTGGAGGTCTTGGGTGGACGAAAACTAAAAACTCATATTTGCCAATATGAGGTTTGTCTTGGTGACCGTGTGCATGATGTCACATTATATTTTGGTGGATGTACTATTTATCCCAGGTTTTCTTCCCTAGTCGTGCGGCTACGTGCATTGGGGTCGTTTTAGCAGGGGGAGCTGAACCCATATAGCCCATGGGTAGTTTATGATGGCAAAGCTACACAACCTAGGTAATGGTTTTAAATGCATCCTAAACCTGTTTCCCTTCATCGACATGGATATATATATACATAAATATCTATATATATATGTATGTATGGTTGTATGCATCATGGATGATTTTACTTGGTTTTATAAATGGCATTATTTTACCCTTATATTGAGTGCATTCTAGTGTTCACCCATTAACCCGTCTACTAGTAGATGTATACCCATGCTATGCAGTGACTGACTATTCTACTTCTCTTGCTTAGTGATCGAATTTGGGGATAGTAATGTTAGATTGAAGTGGTGAGCTTCTATAGTTTAAAAGCCATCTATTTTATTTCATGGGTTACTTTACATGTTTCTTGTCTTTTATAGACTTTGGTTTTGGCTATGGTCGGGGGCATGTCCTAACTAGGTACTCGTTGGTTGGTTTAGAATCTTGGTATGAACAATTGTTAACTTAGGTAAGGTATGGATGGTTTATGTTATATATATATGCATACGTTGGATTATTACAATGGGTGTTGGTTATTGGTTTCCATATTAGTTTGGTAGGTTATTGGGTGGTTTGACTTATTTGGGTTGGTCTCGATAATAGACTTTTCCCAGAGTCACTATATGGTTTAATATGCTTTCTTTTTAAATATTCAGACTTCAGCCGATTCAAGGTATGTGTTTGGTGGTTAGGTTGGATAACAGGGGTAGTTTTCGGTCCTGGTTAGACTTAGAATTGCCCTTTATGACAAGGCCCTGGTTTGAGTCATGTCAAGTTGGTATCAGAGCTTTAGGTTTCAGTGTTATGGGGTGTCCACAAGGCCGTGTCAAGTAAAATCTTGCTTATGGGTGTGTGGGCCACCATACTTATAATTAGGAGGCTATGAGGCATTTAGGATATTTCACTTTCTTATTTATTCTACTTTTGTGATATGGAGTCTAAGGACTTGAATTTATTTCTGAATCTTTCTTGGTTCACTCTTTTAATCAAGCCTTCTTAGTGATCCAAAGGTTCTTGGAAACTCACCTGTCCCACTCGAGGACACCATGGATGAATTTAGTCCAACTCATGAGAAACAGACATAGTCATGGTTTGTAGCTTCTAGTTTTCTCTATGGAGTCTCTCTGGTCCCTACTAACCTTATTTTGAGAGGTGGCACTTAGTCTTGGTCATCTCAAAGAGAGGTTACAATTCTAAGTTTGTCATTATATTAATCTATTAACCCAAATAAAGAAAACTCCGTCATACCAGTCCTATCCTATTGGTACAGAAAGGAATGAGGTAAGGTTAGAGATAGGAAAGGTAAGGGTGGTCTCGGTTTCGTAGACCAGAGGGAATACCAACAGTATAGTTTGAAATGGTTCAAAGGAAAGAGTTGGGTGTGTACTAACTTTTATTCTATGGCTTGTGCTCCCTACCCAAATCCCTTAGGAGGCAAGTGTTTTTTGATTTAGAAATGCTTATAGGGCACAAAGTACCCAATCTCGGGCTAATAGGGCCTAATCTGCATCATATTATCCTTTGTATAAATTGTGTGGTTGGTTGAACCATGGTTGTTATGAGGGAGGAGGGAATCAATGTCTTGGTAATAGTCAGTTGGGTCTCATGTAGTGGGAATGTCCCATAAGGGTTATCGCTTGGGCAAATAGGATACTGGTTTACACTTCTCTAGCTCTTACACTCAGGGGTACTACTTCTATCTCTGACATTAGTTAGTATTATCTTAGTGCTCTTACAGTTCCTTGGGAGTTTGTGGCATCTTGTGATGCCAACAATGATATATTAAAAACTCTTTTCTAAGAGGTGTGCGGTGTCTATTGGTAAAAAGGGGTGTTGGTGGATTTGTTTGACTCAAATATGATGGGTTTTGATGTTATTTGGGGAATTGATAGATTGTACTCATGCTATCCATCTTTATATTATCGAATTTGTAAAGGTTTTCTTTAGGCTTCATGGTGAGTCGGTTGTGGAGTGGGACGACGATTTCATTCCCTAAGAATTAAGAAAAAGGTTATATTCTATCTTAGAGCTTGGATATTAGTTTCTAAAAGGGTGTCTCTATTATTGGTTGGTCTGGGTTAAGAATACTAACCCAGAAGGTCTTTCTTTACATTCGGTTTTGGTGATGCATGAATTTTTTGAGATTTTCTTAAAGACCCTCATGGTGTCCTTCTAATGGGGAGGTTGTCTTAGGATTGGTCTTGTTTCAAATATTTGTCCAAATTTCTATTCCTTCTTTATAGAATGATTTCGATGGAGTTAAAGGATCTTAAGGAGAAATTAAGGGATCTCTTACATAAAGGTCTCATCACTCTTAATGTTCCCCTATGGAGTATTTCGTTCTTACATGCATAAGGGGAATTGTTTTCCCTTGAAATGGATAGGTTGTCGGTGGGTTACTAAGGAATTTAGAGAGTCCTTTTTGTGGGGTGGACCATGCTTATGTATTTTTTATAAGGGTACTTTGCTAGTAGTACATGGTGGTTGGTAGATCCTAGGCTTGAATCAAGATGCTTGATTTTGATAAAAGGGAGTATGATAAGCTCAGAAATAGCATTGAGGGAGTTGTGGAGGTAAATTAGTAGGTTGGATGAGGCTGATGATATTAGAAATATGATAGTGGGAAAGTTGTAGCTTATAAGTAGGGAATTCAGGTTGAATGGATGGATATAGATTGGGGATCTAATCATTAGATAGGTTGGATCATGGAGTCTTCCTATGTCTTTACTTATACTTTATTATTGGCATGAAATTAATTATTAAATTCATGGTTTTGAAAATGGGTTTTGGGGTAATGGAGGGATTTAACACAATTACTCATTTGAATTGATTTTTCTATGAATTATGATAAATTATTCATGTTTTATAATTTTTATGAACATTGTGGGATGCATAGGAATGTTAAATGGCTTTTGGGGTACTATGGATTCCCTAATTACTTGGTTTTGGTCTTAGAAATTATATGCCCTTAAATTTGATTGTGAAATTACCATTAAATATAATTTTTCATATAGTTTGACTACTTTTGAATTTAAAGGAACATGGATTAGTTTTGGTTGGATTCAAATAATTTTTGAAAGGCCTTGGTGGCCATGATTTGATTTAAAATGGTTTTGATTTAATTAGAAACATTAGAGTGAATCTGGTCTCATGGTTTTTGCATGTTTGTGCTGGGCTCTAGGTTGCATTGGGGTGAATGGGATTTTAGGTATAGGAGAACCATGCATCCCTAGTGTACATCTTCAGTGATACCCATTAGGGTGGAGTATTGTGCTTGTAGGTCAATAGGATTAAGATTGGTTAATCTTATATTTTTTTGTTAGCGGCGGACTTAAAAGAAAGGTTGGGTTGCATATTCTAGTGATTCTATTCTATCATACATAAGAGAGTACTCTACTAGTATCGCGTGCATTCATTTAGTGCTTATACCTAAGGTTCACATTTTGCATTCACCTTGTTCCCTGAATATGAGTCTTGACCTTGTGTTAAGTTACTCATGGTATGTGTGGTTGGGTTTTTTTGGTGTCTAGTCTAAGAACTCCTTTCATGGTATAGTTTGGTCGGGATGGTTCTTCATTATGGTTAAGGTGGTTATTACTTCATTCGTATGGTGTCGTGTCTTATTTCGGGGTGAGGTCTTTGTCTTTCCTTGGGTGGCATGGATAATTCTTGTAATCCAGTTTCTTAAATAATTCTTCTTGTGCTAGGATGGTAGAGGCTTGGAAAGAATAGTGACGTTATGGAATGGGGAAAATAGAAGTCCCTAAGTGGGGGAGAGTCTAGGGTGACTACCAGAGTTACGGTTTTGGAATGTAAGGTAAGGTTGTTGTCATGGGAAATACTTAGGGAAGAAATGGGTGGTGAAAACCTTGCAGAAGTTGTAAAGGGTGCTTGATCTTTTGATGGATAGATCATACTGCAAGTATATAATTCTACTTAAATGTTATGATTGGTAGATATACCAATAGTTATGTTGAGTACTTGAGATATGGTCGGGGGTTTTAGTTGTAGTGGTTGTATATGGTTTGTCCATGACTTTTACTCAGGGTTTCCATATTATAATAATGATAGAAGCGGGGTAGTGTTTTGAGATAGTGGTAAGGAGTACTGCCAAGTGGCCTAAGTTAGATCTTTCGTTATTTAGATAGTCTTGAACCTTCAATCAGTGGTGTATAGCTAGACTCAAGCTTTCGTGGTAAAGTGTCTTGGTAAATTCTAAATCAAATTGGACTTGCCCTTTAGCATGAGTCCATTTATCCGGTAATCTATGTGTTGTGTTGGTGTGAGGTGTGGATGGTCCTTGGTTGGTTGGTTCTTTTGGGTGGTATTGGTATCTCGGGTTATTTGTTCTTTTGGGGAGGTACCGACAAGGATCTTGGGTTGATAAGTTTGTCGGTTGCAGAAAAATAAGGTATGGCTTCCGTAAAGTTACCATGATGGAACTAAAAGTCCATGAAAGTCATTTAGAATGCGGAGGAGGACATGGAGTCCAAGTATCCGCGTTGGTTTTTCATTTTGAAAACTCATGTGTAGGATATGTGTTCTTATTACATCTTGGTTTCTAACTTGGTTAAAGGTGAGGAATGGTTCCTTTTGCACCTTTGTTTTCTAACTTAGTTAGAGGTCGTAATAAAGGTGTTCAGGTGTAAATCGTGCTCGAGGTGTGTGATAATCTTCTCATCTCAGTTTGTGATCTTATCATCTATTTTTGTTGGGGCAAAGTTTGGTGTGTTAATGGGTTATCTCGTGCCTGCCCTTACCCTTACCCATCATTCGAGGACGAATGATCCTAGTGGGGGAGACTATAACACCCGAGGGATTTGACCCTTGCAAAATTTCTCAAGTTTTGGACCTTTTTGACTTGGTACGACTCAAGAGTACCAATCATACCCTTGTACAACTCATAGGCTGTCCTAAGGGTTCACTCGTACCCCAGGCATCATGGTTGCCTTGGCTTCTGCCTAAAATATTACTCTCTAGGGTATAAATCATATAGGAGAATAAGAGTGGTGTAGTACAAGTCATATGGTGCATGATTATCTTGGTCTTGTGGGGTCTTCCCTAGATACGATTGGTGTGTATGATTGGGGTGTCACTCATACCATTAAGGTACAACTAGGGAGGTGTGAGTTATATAGGAACCAGTAGGTAGGGTCCTGGCATGGTCTTGGGTACGAGTTAGGGTACCACTCGCACCCTAAGATACAAATAGTATGGGGGAGTCGTACCCCTGGACGTGGTTTGTTTCAATTTTAAGTAAAGGTAGTCCAGACATTTCCTACTTTAAATCCCTTATATTCTCACGTTATATAATCCTAGGTGGCCTTCCATAACACTTTTTAAAGGATTAAAACACTTCAAATACTCTCTCAAACTTACTCTTAAAGATTGGAGGGTAGGGTTTCTCATGTGTTCTTCAAAGGGCTTAATGGTCAAAATTTCTTTCGTGAATCTTCTTCTATAGGGCATGTAATCCTTCCCTAATTGTTAGTTTTAACTAATGACATGTGTATTGTGTTTTAAACATTGTTTGATGAATCATGAATAGTGGTTTTTGAATTATATGTTGAGGGTCTTGATGCATATGGTTTGGTATTGGTTTAAATCATGTTTTTACATATTTTTGGTAATGGTTTGCATATGTGGTTATTGGTTGTCTATGGTTTAATGAGGGTCTTGAGTAACCCTAATTATGGTGGTTTATGCATTGGTTTTGGTCTTTGTAAAGGTATGCCCTCAACATGCTTGATAAAGTGCCTCAAAGAATGTTTTTACTCTATTGTTGAACTTTCATTGGAATTATTGCATGGTTTGGTTTAGTAATGGCATCTTAAGTGGGTTTGGATGGTTTTTCATGGTTTAAATTGTTTAAATGATATAAATTCTTTAAATGTTTGTCATGGTCTAAAATGGTTTGGAATGGTTTAAAGGGTAAAGGTTTTGGTGGTCAGGGATGGTCTATTTTGAAAACCTTGTGGGATACATGGAGATCCCTCAAGTCAATGCATTAATGGAATTGGTTTAAATGGTTTGGAAAGGTAAAAGGCTAAATATTTATGCTTGTAGTGAACATGAAAGTCCCCCCAGTGGTTTAATATGGTAAATAGAAGGACACTTGAAAGTCCCTTTAAACCTCTATATGGTTGGCTATGGATAATACTTGCAAATAAGGATTGGTATGAAGATACTAGTGTTCATAGCCTTGATTAATAATTTGTTAATGGTTTGGTTATTTGGAAACTAGTTTTACTTGGGCAATAATGGCAAGATGTGTAGCAAATCCATAGAAGGTAGAGATCCCAGGGGTACCAAAACTAGAAACTCATATTTGTCGATGTGAAGTTGGTCTTGGTGACTATGTGCATGATGTCACACTATATTTTGGGGGATGTACTAGTCATCCCAGGTTTTCTTCCCTGGTCGTGCAGCTACACACACTAGGGCCCTTTCAGTAGGGGGATATTAACCCATATAGACCATGGGCGGTTTAGGACGACAAAGCTGCACAACCCAGGTAAAGGTTTTAAATGCATGCTAAACATAGTTCCCTTCCCAGACATGGATATATATATATATATGTATGGTTGTATGCATCATAGATGGTTCTACTTGGTTTTATAAATGACATTATTTTACACTTATCCTGAGTGCATACTAGTGTTCACCCACTAACCCGTCTACTGGCGGTTGTATACCCACTCTATGCAGTGACCGACCATTCTACTTCTCATGCTTAGTGATCGGATTCGGGGATAGTCAATGTAGGAGTGAAGTGGTGAACTTCCACAGTTCGAAAGGTATCTATTTTATGTCATGGGTTACTTTACATGGTTTTTGTCTTTCATAGACTTTGATTTTGGATATGGTCGGGGGCATGTCCCATCTAGGTACTCTTTGGTTGGTCTAGAGGCTTTGTATGGACAACTGTGGACTTGGGTATGGTATGGATGGTTTATGTCGTATGTATATGTATACCTGGATTATTACAATTGGTGTTGGTTATTGGTTTCCGCATTGGTTTGGTTGGTTATTAGGTGGTTGGACTTGTTTGGGTTGGTCTCGGTTATAGACTTATCCCAGAGTCACCACGTGGTTGGATACTATCTTGTTATAAGTTCGGACTTCAGCTGACTCAAGGTATGCATTAGGTTGTTGGGTTGGGTAATGGTGGCGGTCACTGGTCCTGGTTGACTTGGGATTTCCCATTATGACAAGGCACTAGTTCGGGTCATATCAGTTAAGTGGGGAAATGTCCAGATTGCCCTCACTTAAACTGTACCAAAATCCCATCAGAGGAACACGACTATCCATACCAGTCGTACCCTTTAATACGAGTGGTACCCACCACTCGTACCCAAGTTCATCTCCCTTGGACCCAAACTGTCCAAGGTAGGACTTACCCTAAACCATGTCATATCTAAGTATACAACTAGTACCTATGATCCGTACCCCTGGCAGAATAGAATCTAAAGAGGATTGAACACTACCCACCATATGAGTTCATGGTACGACTCGTACCCGATCTTACTGCTCATGGTGAGCCACTCATACCTAGATCCAACTTACTCTACCAAGTCTAAGATAAAGTGTAGTAACCAAAAAACCTGTATCCACCGATATAACCCATACTACCCAAGTCGTATCTATTCTAGAAACCAAATCCAACCCATCAATCAACATTGGTCAGCAGCCAATCGTATCCCAGTGTACGAGTCATTTCCCCTAGTCATATCTTATCCAGAGACCAGAACTCCAGGAAATTTTCCAAGGGCCAGAACCCTATAGAGTTTCAGTTTCCCCAACTAGGAACATTCGTCCCCAAATAGCGGACAAGGTAGGGTAACCATAAGCACGATTCATTTTCATTATCAAATATCAATCCAACCTTCAACCGAATTAGAAAACACGGATGCAAAGATACTAATCTCTCCTATAACAAAGTTTGAAAACAAAAGTATGCTGAAGAACACATACCTTCCGCACGAATACCAGTAGTAGAAAATAGATGTAGATACATGGACTTCATGTCCTCCTCCGCTTCCCATGTAGCCTCTTCCACCTTGTGATTCCGCCTTAGAACCTTAAATGAGGCCATATCCTTGGTCTGTAACCGACGAACCTGCCTATCCAAGACGTCAACCTGGACCTCTTCATAAGATGGAGAATCTGAGATACCCAAGCCCTCCAAAGGAATCAGCAAAGAAGGATCACCAAGAGACTTCATCAATATATATACATGAAATATCGGATGAATGTAGATCAAACCAGAAGGTAAATCCAATTTATAAGCCACATTATCAACCCTTCGCAAAATTACATAAGGACCAACAAACCAGGGACTGAGCTTCCCCTTCTTACCAAACCACATTACTTTCTTCATGGGAGATACCTTTAGGAACACATTATCCCCAACCTAAAACTCCAAGTCTCTACACCTTACATCCACATAGGAATTTTGGCAACTTTAGGCAGCCTTAAGCCTATCACAAATTGGCTTCACCTTTCCATATCCTGATAAAGCAAATCCAAATCGTACATATCCACCTTACCAATCTTGAACAAACCAATAGTAGATCTACACCTCCTACCATATAATGCCTCAAAAGGTCCCATCCCATTACTAGAATGATAGCTGTTATTGTAAGCAAATTCTACCAAAGGTAGATGCTCAACCCAACTGCCACCATAATCAATCACACACGCCCGAAGCATATCCTCTAATGTCTAAATGGTCCTTCTGCCTGCCCATCCAACTGTGGGTGGAAGGAAATACTCAGACTGACCTTAGTACCTAACCCTTTCTGGAAAGACTGCCAAAAATGAGATGAAAACTGTGTACCACAATCAGAAATAATCGAAACAGGTACCCCATGCAATTTTACTATCTTATGAAGATACAACTTTACATAGTCCTCCACCGAAATGATAGTCCTCACTGACAAGAAGTGAGCTGACTTTATCATCCTATACACGATAAACCAAATTGAATCAAATTGGTTTTGAGATCGAGGAATATCGGTTATGAAATCCATATTGATCACCTCCCATTTCCATTAAGGAAAATCAATTTCTTGATACAATCCTTTAAGTCTCATGTACTCAACTTTAACTTGTTGACACACCATGCACTTGGTTACAAAATCAGCCACATAGCTTTTCATACTATTCCACCAATAAATCTCTTTAAGATCATGATACATTTTTGTCAAACCGAGATGAACAATAAAGCATGATTCATGTAACCCTTTTTTGCAAACAGTCGACATCAGGAACACACAACTTTCCTTGGTACCATAAAGTACTATCACCACTGATCTCAAATACCATTACCTTTTTCCCACCAACATCACTCTTGATTTTCATTAGGATAGGATTTAGCATTTCCTTCTCCTTGATCTCTACACCAAGAGACGATCTAACCACTTCCTGAACCATTGCCCCACCATCCTTGGAGTCCAAGAGACGAACTCCAAGATTAAACAAGTGGTGATTATCCTTCACTAAATCCCATTTCCCTTTCTCCACATAAGCCAAACTTCCTATGGACAACCTGCTAAGAGCATCATCAACCACACTAGCTTTACCTGGGTCATAATGAAGACTCATATCATAGTCCTTGAGAAGATCCAGCCATCTCCTTTTCTTGAGATTTAGCTCTTTTTGTTTAAGCACATAATATAGACTCTTATGATCGAAAAAGATGTCTATGTGCACTCCATACAAATAATACCGCTAGATTTTCAAAGCAAAAACCACCGCTAAAAGATCCAAATCATGAGTAGGATAATTTCTCTCATGCACCTTCAACTGCCTGGAAGCATAGGCAATCACCTTCCCATGTTACATTAAAACACAACCAAGTCCCACCTGGTATGTATCACAATAAACCACAAATCCCTTATTGCCTTCAGGCAATGTCAAAATCAGAGCCAATGTTAGCTTATACTTAAGCTTCTCAAAACTCCCTTCGCACGCATCCGACCAAGAAAAATTTAACTTCTTTTGAGTTAACTTAGTCAAAAGAGCAGCTATCGAAGAAAATCCCTTCATAATGCTCCTATAATACCCAGCCAAACCCAAGAAGCTCCGGATGTCAGTTAGAGTCATGGGTCTAGGCCACCTTTTAACCACAACCACCTTTTGAGTATCCACCATGATCCCCTTACTAGAAATAATATGACCAAGAAAAGTTACAGCGTTCAAATAAACTCATACTTGGAGAACTTGGCATACAATTGTTGTTCCTTTAAGGTCTGCAACACCATACGGAAGTAATTAGAATGGTCCACCTCACTTTTAAAATACACCAAGATGTCATCAATGAACACAATCATAAAAAGATCTTGAAATACGTGAAAACCCTGTTCATCAAATCCATAAATGTCATCGGGGCATTAGTCAAGCCAAATGAAATAACTAAGAAATCAAAGTGCCCATATCGAGTATGAAAAGCCATCTTAGGGATATCCTCCTCCCTAATCTTAAGATGATGATACCCAGACCGGTGATCTATCTTAGAAAATAACTTGGCACCTTGCAACTGATCAAAAAAGTCATCTATCCTTGGAAGAGGATACTTGTTCTTGACTGTTACCTTATTCAATTGCAGATAATCAATGCATATCTGAAGGGAACCATCCTTCTTGCACACAAACAAACCAGTGTACCCCACAGGGTACACTATGATGAATAAACCCCTTATCTAAAAGATTCTTAAGTTGCTTCTTGAGTTCCTTCAACTCAGTCAGAGCCATTCTATAAAGAGGAATAGATATTGGATGAGTGTTTGGAATCAAATCAATACCAAACTTGATTTTTTTTATCCCAAGAAACACCAGGAAGATCATCCAGAAAGACCTCAGGAAACTCTTTTACCACCAGAACCAAATGCAAAGAGGGACCTTTAGAGTTAGAATTTTTAACCCAGGCCAAGTGATAAAGACATCCTTTGGATATTAATCTTCTAGATCTAAGATTAGAAATAAACCTCCCCTAGGAGCTAAGGAACCACCCACTCTATAACTGGTTCATCAGGGAACCTAAAGACAACCTTACGAGTCCAACAATCTAAGGATGCGTAACAAGATTGTAAACAATCCATTCCCAAAATAACATCATCCACTATATCCAGCTCAAACAGATCTACCAAGGCTTGTTTACTTCCAACAGATACCACACACCCTCTATAGACTATTTTAGCAATAACTGAGTCACCTATTGGGGTATAAATTGAAAAATGATTTGAAACCACCTCAAGATCAAAACCAAAACATACAGTTATACATGGGGTCACAAAGGAAAGAATGGACCCCAGATCAAGCAGACAATACACGTCACGAGAAAAGAGTTGTAACATACCAGTAACGACATCAGGTGATGCCTTAGATTACTACCGAGATACAAGATCATACAACCTATTCCGACCAGTGTCGATACCAGAAATAAGAGAAGACACTAAAGCCACACCAATAGGCAAAGGAGCAGAATATAAAGCAACCAGAGCTTTGACTGCTCCTGAATCACCCTTACCAACCGGTCAATTTTTTATTATATGTCCTAGCCGACCATATTTAAGATACTTGTCCCTCTCTTTATCATAAAAGCCCTGATGAACACGAGCACAGAACCAGTAAGGAGGAAACGAAGAAGCTGACTGTGCCCCACTTTCTTGAGATTAGGAACCTTGTGCTTGGAAACTATCAGCACTTTGCAGACGGCTGTCACCCAACTGCTTCGGGTAAGGAACACTAGAAGTAGAGAAGGAACCACAACTACCCCACTTCTTCTTTGGCCATTTGATGCTATCTTGACCACCCTACTGCTGAGCACCACCTTGCTCAGAGAACCTGCTCCTCTTACCATGCCTTTCCCTAAACTCTGTATGTTTTCTCTTTTCATCCTCCACCTACTGCAAGTGGACAACCAACCTCGAAATATCTATATCCTTAATCAGTAAAGTAGTCTTAATTTGAAGGATCAAATCCCGAGATAGACTAGAGTGAACTTTCACATCCTCTCTCTTATATTAACAATCAAATCTGAAGCATAACTTAATAGCTGATAGAACTTCAAGGCATATTCCTTGACAAATATTCTTCTTTTCTTAAGAATAAAAAACTCTTCCATCTTTGCTTCTCTCAACTCCAGAGAAAAAGAGCAATCTAGAAAAGCATTAGAAAAGGCCTCCCATAAGGACAACTCCTCAACATCACCTCTATCCATATCCCATTCCTCATACTATTCGTACACAATATCCTTGAGATGATAAGGTGCAAAGTTTATCCCTTCCATATTCGTGGCCTGCATCACCCAGAAGATTTTCTCCATTTCATCCAAGAAATTCTGAGGATCCTCTCCCACCTTTACTATAGTAAAATTAGGAGGATTTATCTTCATAAATTGGCCAACCCTTATGGCCTCAGCAGATAAAATACCAGATACATCCCACTTAGCCTGAGCAACCAACTGAGCAATATTATGAATTAATTAGCAAAATTCAGCATTGGTCACCTCATTTGAGGAGGAATAGTAGCAACCGAGAGAACTTCAAAATAATTAGGGATAGGACCCTGAGATAGAGTGAAAACTCTAGGTGCATGGCGTACCCCATTAACATCATCCTTAGATGGGATAGAAGAATTCCCTTGTGTTCTAGATCGTTGAGGCATAATATGAAAAACAGACAAACTAGGATTAGAGGAAATTCCAAGACTTGGACACCAAGCTTGCAAACAGAATACCAAGAAAGTATAACATTCCTAAATGCCTTATAACCTCTCTCTTATAAGTGTGGCATGCTACACCCCCCTAAAAGAGACTCTAATAGACACGGCTTGGTAGACTCCCAATTTACCATGAACCTAAAGCTCTGATACTAACTTAACACGACCCAACCCAACGCAGCGCCATGTTGTAATGGGCATCCTATGTCTGACTGGGACCAGAGACCACCCGCGTTACCCAAACCAACCTCTAGTCGCCTACCCTGAGTTGGCTAATTTTTGAACATATAAAAATTTAGCATAATTGTCCATTTCAAGACTCTGAGATAGGTCTATAACCGAGACTGACCCAATTAAGTCCAATCATCTAAACCCAACCAATAGACAGACCAACCAAACCATAACCATATGAGTTGCATAAATAATTATATATAATCCTAAAGTAAAAGAGGATGGAACAGTGAGAAATTTAGTCCTATGGTATCAGCCCCAATACCAATGCCAATACCAAGGTTGACATCAATATTGATCTTGCACATACCAACCTATAGTAGTTCCACAAAAGCCTCTGAAAAAAAGAATAACAAAATCCAGTTGGGATATGCCCCCTAACCATAGCCAAAATCAGTATCCGTAAATAAACCAAAGTATGAAATAAAATCCATGAGTCAGAAAGGTAATCCCAAAATCCAATCAATATACAGGAGGAGTAGAATGGTCGTTTCCTGCATCACGTGGGGATACATCCGCCTGAAGACAGGCTAGCTGGTTAATTCTAGCATAAACTTAGGATAAGGAAAAAATAATACGAACTAGTAAAACCAAGTTAACAATCCATATGCATAAAAAACATACATATATATAACCATACGGGGAAAGGGAACCGAGTTTAGTATGTATATTAAATTATTAACCTGGGTATGTGTAGGTTAATCGTCCTTAAACACCGACGAGTTATATGGGTCTAATGTAACCCCCTGAATGGGCCTCGATATGTGTAGCCAAATGAACTAGAGATACCATTAGAGTAGAAGATTCCCAAGTACCCTTACCCTCCATAATACATATGTACAATGTACTTAGAGGATTCCCATGTACCTCATAGTATCATATAAGGTCACCATGACCTACCCCTCATATCAGTAAATATGAGTTTCCAGTGTCGTTCATTGAACTCCCACCTTCACGATTAACTATCACACCCCACCATTATTTCCCAATTAAAACTATTTCCGACAAACCAATCCATTATACCATTTATCATTTACCAAGGCTATTAACAGTAGTATCATCATACCGACTATAACTTATAAGTATTGTCCTTATCCAAACCTTTTTGAGATTAAGGGATTCCCATGTACCCATAGATCATATTATCCAATTAACTTGGGGAAGTCCTATGTACCCCGCAAGTATTACGTTATTATGATTACTGGGGGATTTCATTGTAACCCACAAGAATGATTGTTAAACCCAAAACCATTCCATTTTGATCATTCCAAATCATTTAACCATTTAGGGTTCCATTACCAAGTTTAAACCATGCATGAAATCCATTAAAATCCAACAATGTAGTGAAAATATTCTCATAGGCATTTTATCAAACATATTGGGGCATAATATTTCAAAACCAAAGCCAATTATCAAATAACCATTTCCATGCAACCAATTATACAAAACCACCATTAAAGCATATAAAGAATAATTAAAACATGAGAAAACCATAACCAAGCATTTATAACCCAAACCTCTAAATTATATTTGAAAACCCAAAACCATGCAATAATCAAACTATGAAAACATTGTATAAAATTATGCCTTTAGTGGAACTAACAATGAGGGAAGAGAACATGCCTTAAACCAAGAATATGATGGAGAGAAACCACCAACACAAGTCCTAAATTAATCATTAAGATGAAACCCTAGCCTTCCTTTACCCAAAAGCCTTAGAGAGAATTGTAGAGTGTTTAAGAGAAGTTTTTAAATGTTAATGAATAGAATAATAGAGAAAATAATCTCCCAATAGGAATATAAGTCATGGGGCCATGTTAGATTAAGTGGGGAAGTTTCTAGATTGCCTTCACTTAAACTGCCCTAAAATCCTATTAGAGGGATATGACTATCCATACCAGTCGTACCCTCGAATATGAGTGGTACCCACCACTCGTTCCCAAGGCCATCTCTCTTGGACCAAACACTGTCCAAGGTATGACTCAACCTAAACCATGTCGTGTCCAAGAAATATGACTATTACCCATGATTTGTACCCCTGAAAAAATAAATTAATTTTAAGAGGATTGAACACTACCCACCATACGAGTCCATAGTACGACTTATACCCTATCTTACGGCTCATGGTGAACCATACGTACTCAGATCCAACTTAGTCTACCAAGTATAAGATGAAGTAAATTAACCAAACAACCTGTATCCACCAATATGACTCAGACCACCCAAGTTGTATACATTCTAAAAATAAAATCCAACCCATCTAGCAACACTTGTCAACATACGACTAACCCTTAACACTCGTATCCCTGTGTACGAGTCATTTCCCCTAGTGGTTTCCTGTCTAGAGACTAAAAATCTATGGTTTCCATGACCAATCCTCATGTTAGAAAAAATTAGTTTCCAGTGTCCGTTCATTGGATTCGCATCTTCATGGTTAGCTATCACACCCCGTCATTATTGCCCAATTAAAACCATTACCATACAACCAAACCACCATTCTATTTGTTATTAACCAAGGCTATAAGTAGTGGTATCATCATATTGACTATAGCTTACAAGCAATGTCCTTAGCCAACCTTTTTTAGAATAAGGGATTCCCCTGTACCCATAGATTATATTATTTAGTTTATAGAGGGATTCTCATGTACCCCACAAGTATTCCATTATTATGTTTGGTTAGGGGATTCCCTTGTACCCCATGAGGATGTTCAATTTAACCATAACCATGACCACCAAGACTTTACTATTTAACCATTCTAAATAATTTAAACTATTTAGGGTTCCATTGCCAAGTTGTACCATGCAATAGTTCAATAAAAATCCAAAAATTTAACCAAGAACATTCTCATAGGAATTTTATCAAACAAGTTGGGGACATAGTGTTTTTAAAGCCAAAACCAAGTACGAATTGACCATTCCTATGCAACCAAATGTTCAAACCACCATAATAATATGAGCTATAAGTAAAATACATGGGAAAACCACAACCAACCATTAAAACCAAAAACCCCAACATATATTTAAAAACCCAAAATCCGAAAACATTTATGCCACAAAAAACATACATTAAATTATGCCTTTAGATGAACTAACAATAAGGGAGGTGTAACTTTCCTTAGATTATGAAGATGTCAGAGAGAAATCACCCTTGTAAGTCCCCAAATTGAACCTATTGATCCTTAGTCTTCCTAAACCCAAGAGCCTTGAGAGAATTTGAGAGTGCTTATAAGTGTTTTAGATTAAAATATTAAGGTAAATAAAGTCCTAAGAGTGATATAAGTCATGGGGACTGAACAGTTTAAGATGGGAAATGTCCAGATTACCCCCAACTTAAACTACTTTAAATTACATAGGATGGTATGAACAACCCACCTTGATCATACCCTAGGGCACAAGTGGTACCTTTATATAACACCCTAGGCCTCTCCTTGGACCCCAACACTATCCAATATGCGACTACCAAGGCCAAACTATACCCAACCATATAACTAGTACCCTTAACTTGTACCTTAGGTAGAATAGGATCTTTTAAGCTAGACTTAGGGCTTTATACGAACTAATATCATGCCACTTGTATCCCATCATACGACTAGTATAATCCAATCATACCTTGGACAGAAACTAACCAACCCACACTGGTTACCATACAACCAAGACCATCCTAGTTGTACCCTATCATACAAAAAGTACCCCAAGTGGTATGATGTTCAGAAACCAAAAGTCGAGAAATTTTCTAATGTTCAAAACCTAGGGTATTTTAATTTGGATTATTTAGGATAGACTTCAAGCGGCTTAGACTAGGCATAAGTCTTATGATGATCGTAGACTTTATGCCTTGAGATTTGGTGTTAGTAATAATGTTTTCCTATGATTTTCACCCGTGAAGGGTATGATGAGGCTTGGGAATAGGGTAAAGCTTTGCCCCAAGTATATTGGTTCATTTGAGATTCTATGGACTGTTGGTGATGTAGCTTATGAGTTAGCTTTTCCCCTAGTTTTACTAGTTGTTCATCTAGTTTTTCATGTTTTGATGCTTCACCATTACATTCCAGATGAGTCTCATATCATTTTTGGGAGTTAGTTTAGTTAGATGGGAGGTTGTCTTTTGTTGAGAAGTCGATCTCTATTTTGGCTAGGGATTATAGACGGTTGTGCTCTAGGTGACAATGACCTATAAATGAGGCTACTCAGGAGGTCGAGTCTAATATGCATATTTCTTATCCCAAAATCTTTATTGATTCAGGTATTTCTCTTACCTTTAGTTCAAGGACGAACTAGATTTTTAGTGGTGGATGATGTAATGACCTGAAATTTTATGAAATGTGTGAAATGGGTGTTTTTGTATTATTTGACTATTTTACCCTATCCATAGTTTCATTGTTGTATTTTTTTGGTGTGGGGGTGATTGGCACAATTCTTAACTTATTTTGGTGTCATTTGTGCGATATTATGGTTTTTAGTGACTTCGAAAGCCTTATTTTTTACTTCAGTTGATATCATTTTATCCATGTGATGGATGAAAAAATAGATTACGCCATAAGATCTAGAACATAAATTTTAAGGTGGTATAATGGTTGTTCTGGTTATGTGGCATTTCAATCTCATTTAGACCTTCGATTTTGTAAATTATGATTTTGAATTTCAGGGGTCAACTTTATAAAAATGATGTCTTTTAAAAAATCTAATATCGCCATTGAAACTGGAGAATTGAATTTGATAGGTACCATAGCTTGTTTGCATTCATGGGATTCCAAATAAATCTCAAGAGGCACACGAGGGGTAAAAATGATCCAAAATCCCCTAATAGTGCACCAGCGATCTAGTGCACCAGCAATTGCCAAATGATGTCGCAATCATGATAGGGCAAATAGTCATGATGCCACAATTACTACCTTGCCTGCGTTCGCAATTCCCCTGATAGAGATATACCGCAATTGCATCTCGTGGTCTGCAATCATGGATACTGCGTATAAGTACCCATGTTTAATTATTTTTGAAACTTGGAGCTTAGGGTTCATGTTTTTTGAGAAATTTTCTCCATTTCTAAGCTATGATAAGCTCTATTATGCTAATTTCAACTAATTTCTTCCATCTTTAACATTAAATTTTTGTTTTAATTTGAATTTGAAAGTGGAAATTGGAGATTTTGGTCGTGAAGGCTAAGAATTGTATTTTCTTGAATTAAGCCTGATTCAACACTTTTTCACTTGAATAATATTCCTAATCCTATAATTTCTAATTTTTCCTCGATAATCACCTTCAAAACAACTTCAAATCTTGGTTTTAAAATAGATTTCAAAGGTATTATCTGGTAAAGCTTTAAAATATTGGTTCTTTGATTTGGACCTCTTTTTTAACACATTTTCTCTTAGGTTTTCAGTGGTAGAATCCTAAAAACATGGGGAACATATTTTGAATCAAAGTTATAATTTTAGCCATCTTTTTTGAAAATCTATTTCAAGGGTCCATTTTGACCCTGGCATAAAACAAAGCAATATAGGTGTCGTGCCTTTATTTTGATTTGTAGAATCTATATTTTTATTTTTTAGTTTATTTTGGATCCGTTCATGAGGTGTAAAGCTTTGAACTTAAAGTGTAGTGGACTGGTTTCAGCATTCGAGGTAGGTTATATCTTAACTCTTTCATACTAGGTTGAGTAGTTAATTTTGATACAAAATGCATGTCAAGGTTATGAGAACTAATCATGAAATTGTCTATCTTAATGTGTTCTACCCATGTGTGGAGCCTATATGTGATATAATTATTTGTTTTGAGACATTATGTGATATGTGTGACCGTGTAAGGTCTTATGTGTTGTTTATTGCCTTATATAAATGTGTATAATTGTATTTTGTTGATGAAAATATGTGTTGGGGTACCATCTGTGTATTCTATATATTCATACTTTATTGGCATATGAACAATGTGGAAATTCTTGGATGGCTTGGAATAATGAGTTGATATTGGCTCACGTGGTTGTGGAAATATATCATTGTGGTTGGTTGTAAAAATACATCATGTGGTTGGATATGGAAATACTCATTGTGATTGATTGTGAGTATTACATCCTCATATTATACTCATTCATAAAATAATGGTACTGCTATGGAAATACTGAGAAATACTGGCAATACCTTTAAAAAACCTTTCCCAAGGGATGTGTTGGGGAGAAGATATGATATATGAATTGTATACGGGTTGACAAACCCACCATGGCTTCTACAGTGGGAAAATTTAGCTTCGTAGGTGTATACATAGACTGTGTGATAGTCTCAGAGGTTGTGCAACAACCTCATGCATCATCATCATTCTCATTGTATCTACTTCATTATGCTTGTGATGTGATTCTATCTCTGTTTGACTTGTTACTTATTTAATTATTATATCTTCTTATACTTGTACTTGATGACCCTGTGTATATATATGCCATCCTTCCTTGTTCTACATGTATCTGTTGTATTATATACTTGTGATCCTTTCTAGTTTGTTGCAATATATATAATATTATAGAACTGTTAGTGCAAGCGGTGTGGGCTATCATTGTGGGATATTTTCTGATTGCAAGTGACGTGCCCTTTTTGTGTATATTGTATGTTTTATTATCTACTTTTCTCGGTCGGCCTATGATACCTACTGAGTACAAGTGGATCATACTTACACCTACTACACCCTTTTGATGCAGGTCCTAGTTTGAGTACGCACCAGCTCAATTGATTCGGGCGACTATTGGAGCTTTCAAAGTAGTGGGTGAATTTAGGCATCATTTACTTTCATTTTAGAGATGGGGTTTCTCGAGTATTTTGGATGTCTTATGTATTTCATTTGGATACGAGTTGTATTAGATATGTTCTTACACTGTTGACATCAGGTTTTAGGAGTTATGGCTTTATTGTTAGCTATGTTTCTTTTTGCAGTTATTATACTTATACGGTTCAACTTCATTTTAGAGGCCTTAACCCTGGGTTATTATTGTTTTTTTCCCTTGTGTATCAGTTTGGGTGATAGCCTTACTTGTCAAAGTTTTCTGCGACAAGTGCCATCATGACCCTTTGCATTTTGGGTCGTGACAATATTTTCCAAAAGTTTTATCCACCTAATATGAGAAATAAGAAAACATATTCATCCATACCAAACACACACAAAAACATCTTCACATTCTACCATCATCGTCGCCGACATCACCACTACTGCAATCATTATTTTTCATCCTAATCTGATCTGAAAATTACCACAACCATCATTCTAACAACCTATCATATATGACCAAAAAATCATAATAGGTTGTGAGGGCATCTACATTTTTTCATAAATTAATTCCACTAGTTATTAACCATTTAATACAAGTGGAAAATCAAATTATGCAAAATTAAGACAAGACAATATATTAAGTCTTAAACATAAAAACATTGTCAGAAATGAAATACACCTCTAAGAACTAGTGATACAAGTACAAGAGCGACTATGATTTATAATTGATAAGTCAATACACTAAAGTTCTATAAGAAAGAAGAAATAAAGTAAACTAAAACATAATTAGAATGGAATGCTACCAAATCAAAGCAGCCTACCCTAAACTCCAGTAAGTCTCTTCAAGTCTAATGATAACTATAACATTACATGAATCTAGAGTTGAACCTGCACACCAACAGTGAAACAAGTGTAGAGTGAGTCTAGGAAACACATGTACTCATCAAGAATCAACAACTCTCCCTTTCGTAGAAGCGATGGCGAGGGCTACTGTTAACACTATTATTTCCAAATTTGGTTACATATGGGCATTTAAACAATTTAATTCAAGTAATTGGATAGTTATAAATATAAAAGACCAAGATAATTGAAGCATCTGATTTCAACCATATAGAGAAGGAAACACAAATTGCCACATGATTATCATAACAACCCCTTGGAGATATTAAGATGATATTCAAGGTAGAAGCAATATCCAAAACCAGCTAATAGTTCTAGATGAATAACATATGTTTCAACAACTTATTAAGTCTAAATATATCTAAGGGATTAGAATCTATAATAAAGTCTCAGTATCACTAAAATGTCTACTTAGAGATTTCTACAAAAATTGCAATTCACCAATTCTATCCCTTTACTATTATCACTATCATTCATTATTATCAATCATATTATCAACATTGTCATCCATTATTATCAACTACTTGCCTCCACTCACATCTTGAGTCACAACCATTGTGTTTGTCTGCGACTATCACTTGACATTATTTATAAGCATCATCACTAATCAACATTATCATAAGAATCATAAATCCTAACCTTCAGTCACCATGTTATATAACCACAACCACCAAAATTATTTACTACAACTATTATCTCTCACCATTACCCATTACAACTATCACCACCAATAATAATTATCATTGTGAACCTCTAGTGTTAATCACCATCAATACTAGTTACTACCATATCCCGTAGTTAGCCAATGACATCTCGAGTTAATGTCCATCCACCACCCCAAATCACCTTACACTTTTTTAATATATTTCCTGAAGTATTAGATTGTTTAGTATTTTATTTAATTTATATTTATTAAAAATAAATTTTATGCATCAAATATGTTAGAAAAACAATCTTAATTATTTTAAATCAAGACCTTAACATAATATTTGAAAAGTCCAAATATGTATCTGTATTCAAATATATAATCTTAATGCCTCTTGACATTTAAATGTATATTCAAATTTAGACATCATAATATCACAATTCAAAACTCACATCGTGATAACACCTATCATATCCCCCATTATAGGTAAGTCAAACGCACACACAAGCAAAAATAACCAAATATATACATTGAAGAAATAAAAAAGAACAATAAGTATCAATTGAATCGCATAAATCACTGAATAAAGAAGTATAAAAGACCAAAACTATCCCAAAACCTAGTCGTCATGAAATACAAGCCTCCAAGAAAAAGAAAAATACAAAAAAAGATATAAAATATCCCAAAACAATGAAAGTAAGATAAAAGCTAGTAGGATAGAAGAAATTTTGTATAGTTACTAGATGAATTAGTGGCTACCTATAAATCTTGAGAAAGTAATCCCAAGCAATATATCAAAGTCAACGTTCGGGGATGAATTGATCAACACCTTCACATAAAATGCAGAAATAAATTAATTTATTTTTAAATTTAATAGGTTCTATCACAAAAGATAGAAATTGGGAAAAATTATTTTTCTAGGCTTGTCACATAAACTTGCATGCGTAAAGGGGAAGTAGGCAACAATTGCTAACATAAAGGGTGTGCTTGGTGTGAAGGAGAATACTTTTCATAGAAAATATTTTCTCAAAAGTTAAGTTGATTAGCCACTTACTTTCTAGTGTTTAGTATGTAGGAAAAAATTAGCTGAAAAGAATTTATATGTACTCTAGAAAATTATAATGGTTGGAGAGGGTAGGAAGGGGGCCTCAGAGGTGATGCAGGTAGGATGGTCAAGGGGTGAAATTTAGGGAGTTGGTGGGTGGAGAGATACAATAAATATAGAATTTAAATTATAGAACTTGTTTTCCTTATTTCTATTAAAAAAATCATTTTTCCTCATTTTTAAGAAACTTGTTTTTTTAAAAGAAAACGTTATCCAAAACTTTTTCGTGGGAGGGTACAAAGGAATAGACAAGGAACACGTGGCAACAAAGCCTTCAAGAGTATCGCTTGAATTACAATGAATAATAAGGAGAAGGAACACAGTTAATAACCAATGTTATTTTAGACTCCTGGTTCGATCCTCAAATACAATTGAAATTTGGTAGTTCTATTAGCTTGAACCTCTATCGAGTAATTCTTGAGTCGCAACATCAATCTTTGAGCCACATTGATGAGGGTATCCACTTCGCGATATTTTGTCAATTCCAATATTAAACTTTAATTGACATGCTTTATAGTTTTCAATCAAATAATATATCCAACACAACTGACAGATTATCTAATGTTAGTAGTATTTCTAATTTTGTGATAAAAAAACTTTTTTCAAACAAATTTGTCCATCAAATATGAGGATCATATTGGTGAGAATACAGACTCATACCTCTCCAGCTTGTGTTTCAATAATTGTTAAGGAAGTTGAGCTTCATGTGCATGTCTGGTTTAATTTATTAGCTTATCTTTTTAAGATATGTGAATGTAAATCCTCATTTATTCTATATTGATGGTGCATCTCATGATCCAAAGATCAAGAGTCATGATGGCACCTACCACAACCCAAGCATGGTAGGTAACCTTGACTTAAAATTTCAGAATATCCAACATTGAAGAAATAATAGGCCCAAACAGTAGAGTAAGGTAATAAAAATAAATGGAGAACTCAATGAGTTTATATAACATACAATAGACTATGATCTAAAACTGAGACTAAAACCTAAGAATCAGCTATCATAAGTACAAGAAGAACTCTAGATACCAAGTTTCAAGAATATATACACAAATTTCTGAAAGTAGGACAACAAAAGTAAGACAGATGAAGCCTAGAAGAATCCTGAAACTAAAAGCTCACCATAGCTTTGATATGCCTCCAAATACACTATCTCTAATTATGGATCCACTCAAATAAGGATCTATACTAAAAGGATACAAGAAAATAGGATTGAATATAGTCCACTTGTACTCAGTAGGCATCATAAGTATACTAAGCTCTAGCATAAAACTATATTGAGTAAAGAATACTAAAATAATCTTCCATGTAGAAAAGATCCAAACATTCAATATTAATGAATATCATAGTGTATATTAATTACACATAAAGCCAAAATAAATAATGAAAACACAATGATATGGAGTGCCATATAATGTCCATGTATACCAGTTTACAACCATCCCAAGTATTTTTCATTGCAATGGTGAAACCCACAGGGTACTTGCGTGGTCAATATAACAAATAAGCCAGATATTTTTCCACATCTTCTCATCTAGATCTTTGATCATGGTCACATATATAACTATTCAATTAGTAAAGGAAGCCAGATCTTTGCCCACGGTCATTTGAGGTTTATATACGAACTAAGAACAAAATAAAAACTAAACTAAAATACAAATACGAAAGATAAAGGTATAGATAAAAAAAAAACAAGTAATAAATAGACACAATGAATGAATGAATGAATAGAAAACTAAAGGTGTTTCAAACCCCTAACCTCTATTCAATGTCAAACAAAGCACCTATCTCCAACGTAGACCTCAAGGGAATTGGCCCAAGCAACCCATGTTTCTAAGCGATAAATCAACACAAGCAATTCCACGCTTGCCATAAGTTAATCTAAGAGTTCCTCACACTTTCACAAGTGTTTACATTCATAATTCATCAAAACTACCTACTAAATGAAAAGAAGTCCTATTTATAGTCTCGACTAAGTTATTACATCATATGGGCCCAAAAGTGACCCATTTAGAAAAGATAAAACATAGTATCCCATTGAGCACATTCTTGAGCATTTATAGAGCACATAGGGTGAATCCTAAGGGTATAGTGGGTTGATTTGACCTTCTCCAGTAGATCTAGAGCAGGTTGGGGACACTCCCAAAGCGGCTGGGGAACATGTCCTCTTTCGGGGGCCTTTTAGCCTTATCTTGCCTTACCGTGGATTCTTCAACATCCCTCGTCCCTCTTCAATCATCATAATCATAAAATTATCACCTTTTGTATAGAAAAAAGGTGTCTCCATGTGCCTCTTGACCCGTAAGAATCCTCTTTTTTAATCCGTAGGCCATTTGGATTGTATTCTTCTCTCCTTCTTAAAGAAGATTCATCCTCGAATCTATAACCTTTAAACACAAGAAGAGAGCTTACAACCAATTTTACTCATGGAATGATGGATTACACAACAGTTAAAATCAAAATATCTATGCCAAGGGTACACCCATTTCATATACAACCAAAAATCCTTCAAGACAATAGATTAGAAGTCAACATTTAAAGTGAAAGGGAGTTGGCTATGATAAGAATCAACAAATTCTCCTAAGTTATTCCATTAAAATTTTACAAAATAAATCACCACATGTTGGAACAACTAAGGGTAGAATCAAAGACTCTTTAGGGTGTAGATTACCTTTTCTTTAACAAGAAACCATGTTTACACACACAACATACTTAGCACCAACATGGTTATACGCACAAACAAAGAAAATAGAATGACAAGAGCTATGATTACTTAAGGTTATACCAAGAAAAAAATCACATGAAGGTAAGAAAAAACAACTTAAGACCCTTATATCTCTCTCACTCACATAACTTTCTAAGAAAGAGCCAACTTGTCAATCCACATAAGTGTGACAAGAAATAAGGAGCAAGAGTTTTTTATCAAGTGGAAACCATAGACTCTTCTTAGAACAACAAATAGCTTTTCCATCTGGGTTGGAGAGGCCACACATTTTATGAACATTCAAGTCATTCCAAAAGACACCAACACCATCTAGTTATCTTTAAAAGATTATTTACATTAGGATAAATGTCATCATGAATCCAAGGAATGCTAGGAATAAGAGGAGGTAGGTACATACCTTTGGAGAAAAGTCTTAAACTTGACCTCTAAGCTTGCTCCATATGGACTTGTCTCTTATGCATCAACCTTGAAGTTGGCATAAGGCTAGTGAAAGATATAGTTAATAACAAGGGCTTGGGTTTGTCACTAAATTCTCCTTCTTGATCCCAATTCTCACCATTTTCATAATTTATCTCCTTCCTTATTATGAGGTTAAGGTTCATGACCTCTCATTCTTCGGGACAAACATCTTCATAGGGAACTTTCATCATCAATCCACAAGGTACATTAAATTCCCCTTCAACTTTCGCTAATTCCCCTTAACTTTCAAGGTTAAAATCCTCTTGAGGGTTTTCCTCACCACCATTATTTTGGATCACCATATCCCTAACAAAGTAAGGACTACCCTTCACCAATACTATATTCCTTTGGTTGGGACATTCACTAGCCTTATGACCCTAACCTTAAGACTTAAAACAAATAATACCCTTAGAATAATGATTAGAAGATGGATTACCTTCATTCCTTGGTGGATACCTTTGGATTGTCTTCTCAACGAGCTTCTTCTCTAAGGACTTGTAGAAATCCTTATTCTTGTTCCATTCGAAGGAAGTAGAAGAATTGTAACCTTTGTTGAAGTACTTCCTATCATTATTATTCCTTTCAACCTCAATAGTCGCTTCAACAAGATCTTCAATTTGGTCAAACTTACAGATAATAAGTTTAAAAATAATTTTATAATATAACCCACCTTTGAATTAAGCCATACAATGATTTGGGGGTTCAACAATCTTAAAATGAAGGATCAAGTTTTGAAACTCGTAGTACTAGTCTTCGACACCTCTTCCACCTTATCTCAAATTATAGAGGTTTGTTAATTAATCTTGCTTGAACCTTTCTGCAACATACCTCTCTCTCATAAGTTCCCTCAATTCATCACAATCTAGAAGGTCGATATTACCATTTCTTTCTTTTTTCACCCTTTTGGTCTCCCACTAAGTAGAAGCATACCCTACAAGTTAACAAATTACATAGACAGCTTTCTTGTGTTTAATTAACTCATTGAGTTGGAAAATCCTATTGTATTGTATTTCCTAATCAAGGTAGATTAATGGGTCACTAGTTCCTTTGAAGGTAGGAAGAGTGATATTGATTGAGTTAAGACCCGTGTCTCAACCCATATTACCTCCTTGATCTGATTGAAGATCTTTTTAAACTTGGGGACGATTTCCTAAGTTTCCTTTTCTCTGTAGAATCGAACCAAATCTTTCTCATTATCCTCTATATCCTCCTCCTTAAGCTCCTTTTCTAGTTCATAAAAATTCTATAAAGATAGCCACTTTATATAACTCGTTACCTCTTCTATAAAGTTCCTTACCTCTCTCATCCTAAATTAGAATTGGTTAATTATGGTTAGTTGGAATTTAAGGTGGTTGGTTTTGGTTAAGTGGGGATTTAGGTAGTTTTTGGGGTATTTGGAAGGGGGTTCCTAGTTTGGTAGATCTTATTGGTGGGCTTTATTGAATTGGGGTTGTAGTGGATGAACAATATTTAGGTTATTTAGGTAATTAGTGGCTTGAATAATGGGCTCATATATTTGCCTTGTTGGATTGAGCATTTGGTAAAGTATTTCTGGAGTTAGAGTAGTAGAGGTGTTGAAAGCATATCCACTAGAAAAGACATGGTAGTTTTGAGGAGTTTAGTGGGTGGAGTCTAGATGAACTTCCAAAGTGTCCATTCTCCTTAAGATAGAACTCTCCCTTTTACCCATCCGACCATCCATATTAGTCACACTCCCTTCAAGAGATCCTAATCGGCTATCCATAACATTAAGTTTCTCCATGATGAAACTAACCCAACTAGGTATCTCACCTTCCTCGGCCATCGTACCTAAAAAATGCTAAAACAAAAACAACAAAAACAATAAACAAGTTAAGGTTAAGAAATTAACCTCACCATCTCTAAAGTTCACACCTTTGTTTGGTCACTCAATTGGTGTCACAAGCATTAAAAGATCATTTATACTCTAATAAGAATGCTTGGTACCATTTGTGGCTTGAGGTAGGAATAGATTCTTGTTTGAAATGACTTAAATAAATAAAATTGTGTATGAAATTGAGGTGGAATGTTATGGCTAAGTGGCTAAATTACCAACAGGTTAAGGTTGAGCACCAGAGACCTAGTGGTACACTTTAGGAATTCAGTATGCCTACATGGTGGGAAGTGGTAAATATGAACTTTATTACAGGGTTTCCACATACTCGTTGACAACATGATTCTATTTGGGTTATCATGTATGGAATGACTAAGTCAACCCATTTCTTTCCAGTTAACACTTCAAATTCATTCAAAGATTATGCTAAGCTCTATATTAGGGAGTTGGTAAAATTGTGTAGATTCCCTTTGACCATTATTTTAGATAGAGGTACACAATTTACCATTTGATTATGGAAGAATTTACAGAAGTGTCTTAGTACCCAAGTTCGCCTCAGTATGAGTTTTCTCCCACAGACAGATTGTAAGGCAAAGAGGATTATCCAAACCTTAGAGGGCATGTTGGGAGAGTGCATGATCGATTTCAAGTGTAATTAGGATAATGACTTGCCTTTGATTGAGTTTGCTTATAATAATAGCTAACACTACACTATTCAGATGGCCCTATTTAAAACTCTCTATAGTAGGCGGTGTAGATCTCCTATTAGTTGGTTTGAGATTTGTAAATCTGCTTTTATAGGGCTAGATTAAGTACATGAGGCAATGGAAAAGGTCCAGCTGATTAGAGAAAGGCTAAAAAACACGCAGAGTTGTTAAAAATTTTATGCAGGTATGAGGAAAAGGGAGCTTGAGTTTGATGTTGGTGATTTTGTCTACTTTAAGGTTTTTTCCATGAAAGGGGTGATAAGATTTGGCAGGAAGGGAAAACTCAGTTCTCATTATATGGGTCCTTATAATATTTTAAGTTGCTATGGTAATATAGCCTATGAGTTGGAATCGCCTACAGATTTAGCATCAGTGTGTCCAGTCTTCCATGTTTCCTTGTTAAAGAGATGCAGTGGTGACCCATCATCTATCATTTCTTTAGAGATTGGCGTGAAAGATAGTCTCTCTTATGAAGATTTCCCGGATGAGATCCTTGATTTTTCAGATTCGTAGATTGAGGAATAAAGAAGTCGCCTTAGTAAATGTTCTATGGAGAAATCAGTATTGAGAGAGCTACTTGGGAAGTAGGGGTAGATATAATGAAAAAGTAGGCCCATCTTTTCTCTTCAAACTCAGTCCTTACTTGAGGTAATAGTTACCTTAATTAATTAATTCCTTATATCTAAGGACATCAATATATTTTTATATCATAACTTTAATTCATGAGTTTGGCTCAATCCATGCATCAGTTATGCATTTAGTTATCTGTTAATGGTTCACCTCGTAAATCTTCAGTGCAAAATTATAGCTTTCCCCTAGTTCTTCAGCTTAGTCAGTTTCATTCAAGGATGAATAATCCCAAGGGGGAGATATTGTAATATCCTAAGATTTTAAGCTCTAGACCCACCAAGATGTAGAGTATTCAATTAGTTTTCCAATGCCACTAGTCTCTCCGTAATCTGATATCATAGTAAATAGTTGGGGAAAATTTTATAAGGCTTTATAAAATTACCAGTGACAATGACTCTGGCAAACGACTCATTGTAAAACACATGAGTCATAGAGTAGACTCGTTGCCATTGAGGGACCGAGGATTTAATCTAGGGATGATGATTCCAGCCTACGACTCGTTATCAGTTTAAATGATTCATTAGATGGACCTATAATCACAATAGAAAGAAACCCAAAAATAACCCCTTGACAATGACCCTTTATAACGACTCATAATCAGACCTAATGAGTCATCAGGAGAGGAGTCATTGTCATAATAGTAAGGACCCAAGGCTTAGGTCGTCAGGTCAAGATTCTAGGACATGATTCGGGACTTGACCTAATGAGTCCTCTCTAAATCATCACGATTGTTTCCCAAAATTCTTTGAATGATTTTTAGTCTTTTCCTATTTTTTAACACCTAGCCCATGTCATTTAGGCTTCTCCAAGGGTGGAATATAAGGCTAATTTCCCTCAAAATTCTCCATTAAGTCACAAATTCAATCCATAAAAAGAAAAAAAGAATTAATCTACTCCAAAGGATAAATTAGGGTTCCTCAATCTCAAGCATAAATCCTAAAGAGTTCATCAAATATTTTATCTCTGGGTATGTGGGAATTCATCAATGGGTTTCTTCCACCTATTAAGTCCCAAAGATTTCTCAAATTCTCAGGTTTAATTAACTCTTTTAGTTAGGGTCCCATGAAAAACATGAGTTCTATACACTCTTCAATTTAATTCTTGAATTCAACCATAAATATGTGTCCCCATAAGTTTAAACATCCTCTTATACATAGAATAACGATATCTCTTTACATTGATAAATATTATAAATTATCATGTTTATAATTTAATATTATCATGTTTAATTGCATTAGTCAGAGTTGGTGGATTATGAATAGCCAATACCTAAGGATTCTTGCATATATAGTTTACATGTCTTTGAGCACTTCATATTATCCATTGTTGATATTTTTAGAATTTCATTTAAATAAGCAATTTAGTTTATAGTGTCATTTAATTAGGCATAGTACTTAGCGTCAAGTGAATACAGAGATGATGGATCACCCACCAATTAGGCTTGAGACCTTTCGTAGAAGTCCCTACATTCCAGAACTATAACACCACCATAAGTTATAGGGGTCACCCGCCAATTGAGGCTGACACCTTAGTCCTTAGGGACAATAGTTTAGTAGATCCACACCAGCCAGTGTTTGTACCCTTGTCAAGGTATTGAATACCTATCCAACTAGGGTTACAAGTTGGACCCTAATTTTCTCTATTTTTGGTATGCCGATTATTGTTAGCTCCCAAGTCCTCTGTTTATGTTTTAGTTATAGATATTGTATGACCCTATAATCAGTTATTTAGCTTTTTCAGTAAATATTTACACTCTATCTTGCATTCATGTTCAACTTATACTAGTTAGTTTTTCCATCTCACATACTTAGTATATTCAAAGTACAAACACATACTTTCTTGTAATATATTGTCTCATAATATAGGTTCATACATTAAGTACTCAGATCGCACCTAACATATTCCTGTACCAACTACAATATTGGTGAGTCCTCATAATTCAAGGACCAGTTATCAATTACTTATTTTTAGTCTGCTTTTAGTTTCAGACAGTTGTAGTTAGTTGGGGGCTTGTCCCAACAACTCATTATAATTTAGAGGCTTTCAAATAATTATTTATGTTGTCAACTTGTTGAGTATTTCATGTAGTATCAATATTGCTTTCATTATTATTTATTATTTGTTTATTTTTGTTTAGCTCCCACAAAGTATTTTGCTACTTCTTCAGTATTCTTCGTGATATGCCAGGCCATGGGTTAGGTTGGGGTCACTTGTGACTCTACGAACCCTATTACGATAAGGGGAAGTCTCGGAATATGACATTAACTAGTTTAACTTTATCCATAGCCTCAAAAACTAAATCAGGCCTTATAAATATGGTTTCACCAATCTCAACCAATGAATAAGACACCTTAAGTGAAGCCTTCTAAATATTAGAGTGATAACTAGTATTATAGGCAAACTTTATGAGAGGCAACTGATCATTTCAACAACCTTTAAAGTTAATCATACAACATCTAAACATATCCTCTAATTTTTGAATGGTTTGGATTATTTGACCGTCTTTCTGTAGGTAAATAGTTATGCCAAGATAGACCTAGGTACCTAGACCTTTCTAATAGGACTTTATAAACTGTAAAGTAACTGATTACCCCTATCTGAAATAATGGTCAAGGATACTCCATGCAATTTTACCAACTCTCTAAGACATATTCCATTATAATCTTCAGTTGTATTTGTAGTATTAACTAGTATAAATACGATGACTTGGTCATCCTATCAATAATAACCTATAGAAAATAATGTGGTCAGTACATACAAGGTGAACTTATAATAAAGTCCGTATTCACATCTTCCCACTTTCGAATAGGAGTGATGATATTTTGAGTCATGCCACTTTATCTCTGGTGTTAAACCTTAACCTGTTGGCCTTTTGGATACTTGGCCACAAATTATGTGTTATCCTTCTTCATGCCTAATAAGTAGCTAATTTGATAACTTGTTAGCACCTTTTAAACTTAAATTATAATGCTTTTTCACTGATTTAGGGATAATCTTATGTATAATGCTCATTTTTGTAATAAAGGTTGAAAATAAAGATAATCAATCCATTCAAGTCAATGGGAGTTCAAATACAAAAGAAACATTAAAGTTCACATGAACGTGTCTGGAGGTCACCTATACACGCAACTGAGGAACATATGCATTCAAGTGGCCAAAATGGCCTAGACAGTATCACCTGTACTGGACCTTCTCAAGAAGGTCAACAGAGCAGTGGCATTTTTATAATATTAGGTAAATGTGAATTCTGGGTCAAAAGAGGGATTTCAGCTCATTGCCATCATTATTATACATTTCTTAAGCTACGAAATATTGGAGTGACTTTTAAGTGAAGAATTAGTAGATTTTATTGAATATTTATTAAAATCAAAGTTTGGATATTGTATTCTTTTTACTTTCTATGGATCTATTTGAAGGAAATTTGTGTATATCTCTACTTTCTTTCTCTATGAATAGCTAACTCTTTATCTTGGGGTTATGCTTGAATAGGTAGTGATAAATGCATGGGTTTTATTTATTTGTCTTACTAATTAGCTATTTGATATGGGTTTTTCATTTATTATATGTTTTAACTAAGAATTTTTGGTTATAAACCTCAATTACCTTTGAAACCATATCATCCTTGACAAAGGGGATTGAGTTTGGAATGGGTGTAAACAATAACTCGAATTAGTTCATTTAATAGCATCTCTTAGATGTAAGGATGTTAATTGAGGCCATAGATTGTTAAAGTTTTTACACTTATGAGGTGTTTGAAAGAACCCATTTGTGATATTTGGTGTTTGATTGATAAATTGACACTGAAACTTCTATATCTAGCTTACCCATGAGTTAGAGATAATTTGGACAAATAATCAAATACCCATACAGGAACCCACACCTAGTAAGGCATAACCCCAAGTCCCATCTACACTTGATTACACCTTAATTGTCTCTAGCTTCAAAATAGTATTCTCGAAACAACAAGATTGTTAAATTTGAAATAATTCAAACAAATCCCCTATTTTTACTTACATGTTTATCCTTTAAGATGATGGGTTAACTCCTAGTTGACTTCTAACAGTCTCCAGTATTGAAATCCTTGCCTTCACTCCATTATAATTCAACTCCAACGTCCATTGGGTTACTATATTGGCAATGATTACTTGTCTTTTAGTCACTTGATCTATATATTCCTTCCCTCACCTTAGACCTTCATCTAGACCTACAAGACCTCGGTGATTCCAAACTCTATAAGTCTACATTAATGGCCAAAAACACAAAGGGTAAGCCTATGGTTCTACTCATTATACTAAAATATATTTGCGAGAGTGAGTGCGAATTCTTTCCATATTTAAGATTCTTTAAGAATTGAAATTTCTTGTATGTATAGAGATAAATCTTTCATGTGAGTGGCATCGATAATGTGGGGCAAAAGGTGATGCCTTACTCTCTATTTGGATAAATGAGTGAGGTAATTTGCATTGTGAAGATTGAGATGATCTTTGAGATTTTGTGTCACCTCTTGAGATGCTTTTTTGATTTGAAAGGTTCATTCGATTCTAACTTGCATCCTTAATTCATAGAAATGTGCTTATTGAATAATGGTGGTCCTTTTAAAGCCATGACATGTTTGAGATATCTTTTTGAAATTTGTTAGCCTACATCCCTAACATAGCTTTATTTTGGTGGTTTTGAGTCATAAATACCCCGGCTTATTAGATTATTCTTGGATCTTAAGGACAACCAATAGTTTGAGTTTGGGTAGTTGATAAGTCATCAATTTAATGACTTGTTAGAACTTTTAATACTTAAATTATATTTCTTTTTCATTGATTTGGTATTGATCTCTTGTATGATGCTTATTTGCATAGGTAAAGGTTGAAAATAAAGATAAACAAGCTATTGAAGTCAATATAAGGTTACATACAAAATAAAAAGAATATTAAAGTTCATATGAACATGTCGGGAGGCCACCTGCGCATGCACTCAAGGCATATGTAGACGTAAGTGGCAAAAATGGTCCAAATCGGTCACTGTGTTGGACCTGTTCCCCACCTGCACTGGTCCTGCTCAAGCAGGTCAACACTGAGGTACAATTTATATAATATTAAGCAAACAGGAATTTGCAGTCAAAGCGGGGGGGAGGGGGTGTTCGGGTCATTTCCACCATTATTGTACTTTTCTTGAGCTAAGAAATGTTAGAGTGACTTTCAGTGAAGAATTATTAGTTTTTGCTAAATATTTAATGAAATTAAAGCATGGGTATACATTCTCTTTACTTTTCATGAATCAGTTTTAAGAAAATTTGGGTATATCTTTACTTTCTCTCTATGAGTAGCTAATTCTTCATCTTCGGTTATGATTGAATAGGTTGCGATTAATGTATGGGTTTTGTTTAATTATCATCTTAATTAGATATTTGGTACGGGTTTTGCATTTATTCCATGTTTTAACTAAGAATTGGGGGTTCCAAACCCCAATTACCTTTGAATCCATATCATTCTTGACAAAAGGGATATGGGTGAGGAATGGGTGTAAATAGCATCTCTTAGACATAAGGATGTTAATTGAGGTCATAGATTATTAAAATTGCTATACTTATAAGATGTTCAAAAGAACACATTTTTGATATTTGGTGTTTGATTGACATATATCACATGCTCAATACATTCAAAAAATTGATCGCATGCTCTATTGTGCTATATGATCTTATTATATTTTTTCTAATGTTCAATGCCATACTATCAGTTCAATACCTCTCAGTAACAGATAGTGGTGAGTCCTCATCATCGAAGGAAATAATTTTAGTATTGTTTCTTTTTAGTATTTTTTTTAAAAGTATTGGACACTTAGAGTTTGATGGGGATCTATCCTAACAACTCATCAATTACTAGAGGCTTTCTGAAAGACAAATAATAGACATTTCAGCTTTACATTTTGTGTCAAACATAATATTTATTCCAATAGTTATTCAAACTTACATTTATTTCACATAACCATTTTATTACCCAATTAGCTTCCACTCCAGTGATTCAACCATTTAAGTACTTTTAGTATTATGTCAGCCCATGGGTTAGCTTGGAGTCACTTATGGTTCTGAGAACCTTGTTACACCAGGGCTTAAACTCGGGTCGTGACACTTAGTCTCTTTTTCATTAACCTTTATATCCCCCTCCCCATTACATAGTACATGAGTCATAAGAATGGAGATTTCCATATCTCCAACAAGTATAGAGGTCCTCTACTCCTTGACTGCTAACTTGGAAGCATCTGAAACAAATTTACTCATTTGAGACCTTGGCTCTACAACCATCTCTTGGGAATACCTGGAGGGCTAGGTAAACTTCAAAGAGTATTCCTTCATAGCCATGTTACCCCATTTGAAGTTGCTAAACTCTTCAATCACAACTTCCTTAATTTAAGAGATAAGAAATTGTTTATGGAAGTAGTCACAAACTCATCCTAATCAACAAGTCTTGCATCCACACATCTACTATTTTTCCACTACTTGAATCAACTCTGAGCCACCTCATTCAATTGATAAGTAGATATATGTACACTTTTAACCAAATTAATACTTATAACTCAAACCTCATCAATAGAATCATATGGATATTCATCTATCCTTAAACCATTGAGTTCAAGAGAATTCATTTGAGTAAAGTCCCAAACTCTCACGGCAACTGCATTTTCATTTAGATTAGTTGGTGCAACAACTTCTTGATTGACATGATTGATTATATCCTGAACAAGCATTCGCAAAGAAGCCTTGGATTTAGCATAAGTAACTTGCTTATTTAGGGGATCTATTGGAACTGACGAAGTTTGATGGTTACCATTGATGTTTCGTCATCCATTATCTCTTCTGGTAGACATTTTCTGTAAATGCATGAGTGAGAATTTGAAGAAAATTAAATAGAGTTTACCCTCTATCACACTGATCATGAAAAAATGAGATTTTGCTAAAGCATTTCATATCCTCTCCCTTATAAGTATGGTGCAGTTCACAACCATGAATGAGACTTTAGTTAATGTAGCTTCAGAAACTCTAGGGCACTTTAAGTATATGTAGTCTGTAAAATTACCATGTCTAGATAATATAAATATTAATAATATTAAACTAAGTCGATGAAAAAATGCTAAAACTGAACAAGCTGAATATCTCACTATATGTATTAAAGACTCTACCAACTGATGAGCTTCTAGTTCATTTCCCCAGCTCACTCTAAATATTTAAAACAAAAATACTAAAAGTAAAAAATAAAGTCCTTGTCCTCAGATGCTGAGGATTCACCACTACAAGTAGCTAAAGCAACATTGAAGCACACTAATCGCAATACTGAGGCTGTGCGTCTTAACCCACATCATAAAAGGATAAACAACAAAGAGTAAGTATATGTTCAGTACTTTGAATGTTTTAAGCATGTGATATATACAACTGTAAGATAGAATGAATATGCTGAGAGATGCTGATACATTTTACTAAATGCAGTACTGAATACAAAAGCTAAACTATAGTTCATTGACCCTATTATAGATGCATCTGAATAGATATGAAAGGATAAATATGAAATTCATAGCTATGAAGCAAATACCACTAAACTGAGGGTCATGTGCCAATACCAAGTCTAAACTTTTTGGAGAATATGATAACCGACATAAACCATGTGAGTTAAATGTGTTGTTTGACGTATACACCCCATCGAGAGGGCCCACTATACCTTGCTAGGGTATAAAGGCATGGTTGGCATGATCACTAAACTAATGCCCAAATAGGAAGGCTAAATAACCTATGATGGTACATATTTCGAGGACTTGGGTTCACTGAATCCAGTCCAACTTAGTGCTAAGTACTACTCCCATACTGGTTTATACTAATAGCTCATGAAAATAATATATTAAAATTGACTCAAATATATTTTATTTGAAAGTATCCTGGTGGTCTTAATAACTAAAAATATGTTGTGAGTCTATCAGTTGAAGCTAATTAAATTGATTATGGTTTAATCAACAATTTTAGGGATTTGTATTCATAAAATGCCAACCTTTCTAAAATAAGGTTAATTCATGCAAAACTACTTAAATACCTAACTTAATATTATGTCGTAATTTTTAATCTTGCTATGTACGTAAATCATGACTGAACAAAAACCCTAACTTTGTTTTCAAAATACTAAGAGATTCTATGTTTAGTAAGAACTCAATGAGTGAAAGGATACCCATTGATGAAATCCCACTTACCAAGAGTGACGTATTCTTGCGAAGAAGCTTCAACTTTGACTTGGGAAGAGGTATCCTACTTTCCACCTTGAGATAAATTTAATCTCCTTTTGATTTCCTTTTGAGAGGTTTAGGAGAAGTGAATGAGGAATTGTACGCTAAGATCCCTTTAATACATCCTTAATAAAACTTTAAATTGTGTAGTTTAAGAAGTTAGGAAGGTAGAAAATTTGAAAATATCCCTATTAAATCCTAACTATTCTGTTGTATCCAATCACCACCGGTCAACACAATGAGTCATCGTGTCTTACCATCACTCATTGTTGGAATCATTGTGACAGGGTAGGATTTCAAACTTCGGCCACATCTGGTTTACAATGACTCATTGTGTATGATAACAACTTATTATCATTAAGTCACTGTCACTAGGAAAAATGTAATCCTTCATTACTTTTGGCTTTATACTCAAGATAGTTGACATGAGAAGTCGTCCAGAGTCATGACCACTAGGATGAATTTTCACTCTTATATAGGCTTTGGGGGACACACTCAGGACATATTATTATGAATACATATCAGACCTAACCACAACTTATGGCCAGGGGTCATGTAACGACCAGGGACTACCCCCTAGTCGTTATACGGTGCTTATGATCCCAAAGGACCATAAGCTAATTCATGAATGATATCTACTGTGAGCACTAAATAATAATACTGTAATTAATGCACAAAATGGGCTAAAATACCATAAGGTTTAAAACATCTGAAATACTGATAAAATATAACAGCTGTAAAATTGAATACTGTCTGAAAATCTAGTCTAAAAAGCCTCTAACTAAATCTGTTTAAAAGTGGAGTTGATGGGACAATCCCCTAACTAACTTCATCTACTAAACTACTACACCTACTGAAAATATAAAATAATAGAATATCCTTGAATGATAAGGACTCACTGCTAAAACTACTATTGTTGGCTGAATCTGAATCTATTATGCGTGGTCGGGAACCTAAGCGTCTAAACCTATGATATAAAATATCATAGCGCAGGAAAGTATGCGTCAGTACGTGGGAATGTACTGGTATGCTAGATAAGGTAAGGCTAAATGCAAGGGTGCATATGAATAAACAGCAACTGACTGAATGATATAGAGTAACGGAATATTAGAGTATATGGATAATTAAAACTACTATAAATACTGAGCATGTAATACTGTGCATACCTATATACTATAACTGAGCTTTTCAGAAGCTAAGTACTGAGTCTGATAATCTGAGATTACTGATACTGGTTTGACTTTATATGACAGTCCTGACTCTATAGAATTGAATTGAGTTCTATTCTGAAGACTAAGACTTATTCTAAAGACTAAGACTAAAACTATGGGAGGTAATCATCTAACTGATATACCCCAAATACGATAATATAACTCAGTTGGGGTCCAATCTATAACCCCAATTTGAAGGGTATCAGTACCAGTCCACGGGTAAAGACAACTGTTATAAATTCAGTCCTAACTAACGGGTGACCCCTGAGATCAGTCCTAAACTAGCGGGTGATCCCTGAGTATGCTAGTCCTATCTAATGGGTGATATCTCATAACCTACGCTAGCTCAATAGTTCTGGAACTTAGGGATTGCTTCTAGGGACCCAGTCCTAACTAATGGGTGTGCCCCCATCCCTAGGCTCACTTGGTGCTAAATCCTACTCGCAACAGAAAGACACTGAACTGAGTATACTGAACTGGACTTGACTGATACTGGGATTACTGAGTTTTCCTAAGTTCTATAACTAACTGAGTTCTACTGAGTTTTGTAATAGACTAAGAGTACTACTAATCGTGACATGACTGATACTATTCTGTAACAGACACTGGCTCAAGATAAATAGCTAAATTGTTGGGTATTAAATACCCCCAGGACTCAACAACATGAAAAGTAAAGCAAAGCATAACTTTGAATAACATATAAATGTTTGCTTGATCATAATTCATTCATAGAGACATTTCATCAAACACTTGTAATGCATTAACTTGTACATGAATGGAGAACACATGTTAACATGCTATAATGTCAGTGTTACATTCACATAGATAATTTATCAAACATATGGAAAGTATAATTGGTACATTAAATCATAAACACTTAGGTTTGACATGGTTACAACAATCAACTTGCTCATTGAAGGGCTTATCATGAATATCATATAGCTCAACACATATTAGGATCAATTCTTGGAACTTGTAATCTAGATCATGGATTACAATAAAAATATCATAGACACCTTAATCACTTTGTAAATTCAAAGGTTTATCAAGATAATTAAATATTCTTCACACTTTTTATTTAATTCAGGAAAAAGATGCACTTAAATCATGGATTGAGACGCAACTAATAGCATGAACATGAATTCAATCTAATTCAAATATAGAAATCATAAATACACAATCTTTGCACTTCAAAAAAGGATTCTTGAACTTCATGGGTGGAAGGGACCCATGAATGAACATCTAACATACCTTAATTTGTGAGTTTTCTTGGAGTTCTAGGAGAGATTTTTAGGATTGACCTTGATTCTTGAGAGCTAGGGTTTTTGCCTCTTGAGAGAGAATAATTTTTTTCTTGAGAGAAAGTGAGTAAAAGTGACATAATAGGGTATTTAGGGCATAATTTCATGTTTAAATGATGATATAACTCATGGGAAAAGTCAAAGTTGCCCTTGGGATTTAAAATCCCATAACTGGAATGCAGATTAAAGCCTCACCATAACGTGGTGACTACCTCATCATTATATCCACAATGGCGTGGTGAAATTGCGGTGACTCACTGGTTTGTAACAATTGTCAATTTGAGCCTCACCACGATGCAGGGCAATCGTGGTAAGCTACTAGAATTTGACAAAGACAAAATGTCCTTCAGCATAACGTGATGGAGGGCTCATCGCAATTTTCACCATGACGTGGCCTCATTGCAGTGAGCCACTATTTTTACATAAACATGTCCTATTATTTAGCTAAACTTTTCTCAGTTGGAGACCTCTTATCAAGCTTTAACGGACTAAGCTAAGCTTAGGATTTTGTGGGGTCTTACAATATCTCCCCCTTAGAAATATTTATCATCGAATGAGACTGACTAAGATGGGAGAAATGATAAACTGAGAGTACATACTAGACATGCATAACTAAAGCATGACTGTGTGACTGAAACTTCTGATATACAAAGTTTTCCATACTGAACATGCATATCTGAATACATGAATAAAGCTACATGATAAGTTGGGTTAGTATATTGAACATGCATATATAATGCATGAATATATGACTGAAAATGATTCATGAATGCATGGATGAATAAGAAAAGGTAACTGATACCAAGTTTATAATTATATCTTGAACATGGAACTGGGTAAAGCTAAGAAAGACTGTTCCCCTAAGTTGAGAGTACTGATGAACCTGAGATCATTTACTGAAGATGAATGTCTGGGAATGTGAGAGTATAACTGAGTCTGAAACATAATATGTGGACTGAATATCATGAACTAAACTGATTCCTTGAATACATGCCATGACACAGGAATGGTCATATTACTGAGATTGGAACAATAAAGTCAACTTATAGATACTCATTTCTCCTAACTGGATCTTGAGATGTTACAAAAAACTTAAAGGTTTAGGACATAAAATCTCGGGGGGTTATAGTACATCTCCCCCTCGGGACACTATTTCCTTTGAGGAATGCTGACTTGGCTAAGATACTAAGAAAAAGCTGAGATAATGCATGGGGCACCTATAAATTAAATCGTGACTGAATATCTGAGATCTAAAACTGAGGCATGATGCATAAACTAGGCTGAACTAATATTCATGAACCTTCGGATAGTACAACTAGACGAAAAGATAGGAAATGATATGAGCTTGCCCACCTGACTGCTAAACTAAACTAAATTCTTTGCTTCATGAATTAACTCGTGCTAAAAACTTACACTTGACTGGAGCATTCCTTTTACACTCTTTCTATAAGGTTCTAATGACTTTAGGGAGTAAGTAACCTTGGTATGATCTAAATAAGACATCTGAATAGGAAACCACAATATGGCTAGAATTCTATAGTATGGGAATTTATAACCCTAACTACTGAGGTCTGAGCTAAACTAAATTCTCTCTCTAAGTTCAAGTCTACTCAAATCTCTGAAATATATCAAGCCACTTACACATCAACATGGCATTCAAGCCTATCTTCTTGGCTAAAGCCTCGTATAAAATAAGTATGCAACAATCTTTCCTTAACATGAAATAGTTACTCTCTCCCATCTAAGCAATTGCTCATCAAATAAGAAGGGTTCACTAAAAGGTTAAAACATGAGGACCTGAATCATTAATGGACACTATACTGTACTTGGCACTTAATTGAAGCCTGAGGAATAGAATATCAATATCATGAGTTTATCAAGGGATCTAAATGGAGAATATACATGACATACTCTGAATTTAACTGATCATAAAGAGCATAACATGAGTCATGGGAACTGAGCATACTTTAATACATTAGTACATGAGCCATGAGTTACATGACCTGAGTTGGCATTTTTGTATTCGTGGAACATAAATCGTAACACTGAGTAAATTGGAACTCCATTATATTAGGAACTATAAACGTATATAATTTTCGTTAATGTGCACGACTATGATCTATGAGCATAGAGTTGACATGTAAGGAATGAGTACTGACATTACTGACATCACTACTAAAATCTGAACGCCTTAGTCACTCGTTCTACCATATCCCCGTTAGCTTACAGCCATTATTCTAAAGTTGTGAACTGCTTAATCAATAATTCTAAACTGGACTATAACCTAGCTACTCTAGAGTCAGGGAAAACACTGAAGGGGGCTCTGCTAATATTTTGTGCGACACTGAAGCTGATAACGATATAGGGGTTACAAAGAAAGTGAAGCCCCAAAATCTAACTAAGCACAAACATAAGGATGAAAGACTGATAACATACCTGTAACTATATTAGGAGAACATCCCTAATTATGGCGTGACTGGTGTGCATAAAATCTATTTTAGCGTTGAACACTAGTGGTATAAGAAATGGCGCCCAACTGAGTTGGGCAACCAGATGGGATTGAAGGATGGTTGAACAAACCCTGTTGATGCAATTCTTTTCCTTCCTGAGCCAAAACTCTACACTCTTGCATCCTGTGACCTAGATTACCACAGCCAAAACACACATTTTTGTTGGCTCTACATGGACCTAAGTGATTGTTATTATACTCTTTGCAAAGTGGATAGGTACAACCAGTGTTCACACTACCATGGGTTCTGGAGCCTAGTGCCCAATCTTGATTGTCATTCCAAAACTTTAGTTCTGGTGCACTAGCAGAAAATGGAGCTGGAACTGAAGACTTTAGGTGAAACTGGGAACAGTTACTGCCCTCTGACTTAGGTTGATTGAAATTAAAGCTACATATTCTAGCTCTCTTATTCTTTCTTTCCTTCTCCTTAAGCTTCTGCTCCTTGATCTGTTGAGCATGGACCATAAGCCTAGATATGTCCATCTCTTTAATCAATATTGCAGTCCAAAACTTCTTGACCACACTATCAGATACCCCAAATACAAACTTGCTTATTCTAAACCTATTATCTACTACTACATAGAGAGCATACCTGGCTAACTGGAGTAAACTTGAGGGAATACTCTTTTATACTCATACTACCTTGTCTAAGACTAATGAACTCTAACACTTTGGCTTCTCTCAGCTCTAAGGTAAAAAATCTATCTAGAAAGGCAGTAGCAAACTCTTCCCACTTTATTGGCTCTGCATCTGTACCTCTGTCTAATTTTCACTGCTTAAACCACGTATAGGCTACATCTTGTAGCTTATAGACGGCTAACTCAGCACTCTCATTAGAAGTCACTCCCATCATATTTGTGACTTTCTGAACCTAATCGAGGAACTTCTATGGGTCATCTTCTGACTTAGATCCCGTAAAGGAGGAGGATTTATTCAGGTGAAGTCCCAAATTTTGGTTGCAGCAATATTGGCTACTAGGTTGGAAAAAATAGTAGTTTGCCATTCATTTTGGGCTATGACTGAATAGGCTAGAGTAGTGAATGCAACTCTAAATTCTGTATGAAATACGTGCTCTTTTCTAGGGGATCTGCCTAAACGGGCAGAGGTGCTGACTGATTTTTGGTTCTCCTTTTATTAGTCCTTTTAGGAGGCATGTTCTATACATGAAAGGAAAAAATAGATTAGATTGAGAGTTTAACTTAAGCTCATGCTCACTCGAACGACATAAATACTAAAAGAAGGGAAATTTTTCCTAAAACATCTCATAGACTTCTGTCCATAAGTGTGGTGCGCTACACATCCATGCACAAGACTCTACTAGATATAGTTTTCAAACTTCCTAGGACACTGTTAAACCTTAGGCTCTAATACCAAGTTTGTCACTACCCGGTACTACTCCCTAGTCATCACACGGTGCTTATAAACCCGAAGGACCACAAGCTAACCCACGAATGATATCTACTGTTAGCACTTAATAATACTGTAATTAATATAGAAAATGGGCTACAATGCCATAAGGTTAGAAATATCTGAAATATTGATAAAAGATAACTTTTGTAAAACTGAATACTGTATGAAAATCTAGTCAAAAAAGCCTCTAACTGAATATGTCTTTAAGTGGAGTTGATGAGACCATCCCCCAACTAACTCCATCCACTAAACTACCATATCTACTAAAAATATAAAATAATAGAATATCCTCAAATAATGAGGACTCATTTTTAAATCTATTGCTGCTGGATGACTCTGAATCTACTATGCATGGTCAGGAATCTGAGCGTCCGAACCTATGATATAAAACATCATAGTGCACGAAAGTATGCATCAGTATATGGGAATGTACTGGTATGCTAGATAAGGTAAGGATGACTCCAAGGATTCATATGCATGAACAGCAACTGACTGAATGATATAGAGTAACTGAATATGAGAGTATATAGATTACTGAAACTACTGTAAATACTGAGTATGTAATATTGTGCATACATGTATACTATAACTGAGCTTTTCTGAAGCTAACTACTGAGTCTGATAATCTGAGATTACTAATACTAGTTGACTGTATCTTATAGTCTTGACTATATAGAACTGAACTGAGTTCTATTCTAAAGACTGGACTAAAACTATGGGAGGTAATCATCTAACTGACATACCCCAAATAATATAAGATAACTGAGCTGGAATCCAATCTGTAACCCCAATTGGAAGGGTGTTAGTACCATACCATGGGTAAAGACAACTGTTGTGGAGTCAGTCCTAACTAACGGGTGACCCCTGAGATCAGTCCTAAACTAGCGGGTGATCCCTATGTATGTTAGTCCTAACTAACGGGTGATATCTCATAACCTACACTGGCGACATAGTTTTGGAACTTAGGGATTGCTTTTAGGGACCTAGTCCTAACTAATGGGTGTGCCCCCATCCCTAGGCTCACTTGGTGCTAAAAACTACTCTCAAATGAAAGACACTGAACTGAGTATATGGAACTGGACTAGACTTATACTGAGATTACTTATTTTTCCTAAGTTCTGTAACTGACTGAGTTCTACTAAGTTCTATAACAGACTGAGAGTACAATTGATCGTGACATGACTGATACTATTTTATAACTTACACTGGCTCTAGATAAAATGCTAAATTATCGGGTATTAAATAACCCCAGGACTTGATAACATTAAAAGTAAAGCAAAGCATAACTTTGAATAGCATATAAATGTTCACTTGGTCAAAATTCATTCATAGAGACATTTCATCAAATACGTGTAAAGTATTAACTTGTACATGAATAGAGAACACATGTTAAGATGCTATAATTGCAGTGTTTCATTCAGATAGATAATTTATTAAACACATGGAAAGCATAATTGGTACGTTAAATTATAAACACTTAGGGTTGACATGATTAAAACAATCAACTTTCTCATTGAAGGTCTTATCATAAATATCATATAGTTCAACATATATTAGGATCAATTCTTGGAACTTGTAATCTAGATCATGGATTAAAATAAAAATAATATCATAGACACCTTAATCACTTTGTAAATTCAAGGGTTTATCAAGATAATCAAATATTCTTCACACTTGCTATTCAATTTCAAGGAAAACATACACTTGAATCATAGATTAAGATCCAACTAATATCATGAACATGAATTCAATATAATTCAAATATGGAAATCATAAATACACAATCTTTGTACTTCAAAAAAGGATTCTTTAACTTCATGGGTGGAAATTAATTTCGGAGTTCTTGGAGAGATTCCTGGGATTGACTTTAATTCTTGAGAGCTAGGGTTTTTTCCTCTTGAGAGAGAATTATTTTGTTCTTGAGAGAAAGTGAGGAAAAGTCACATAATATGGTATTTGGGGTATAATTTCGTGTTAAAGGCTGATCTGAGTCATGGAAAAAATCTAAGTTTCCCTTGGGATTTAAAATCCCATAACTAGAATTCACCACGATGCGATTATTGGGTCATCGCTATATCCACCACGGTGCGGTGAAATTATGGTGACTCACTGGTTTGAGACAATTGTTGATTTAAGCCTCACCGCGATGTGGGCAAATTGCAGGGAGCTACTGGATTTTGACAAATCTCGAAATAGCCTTCCACATGATGTAATGGAAGGCTCATTGCGATACTTACCATGACATGGCCTAATCACGGTGAGCCTCTATTTTTCCATAAATTTGTCCTAATATTTAGGTAAACTTTTCTCAGTCGAGGATCCCTTATCAAACTTTAACGGACTAAGCTAACCTTAGGATTTTGCGGGGTCTTACAATATCTCCCCCTTGGGAACATTCGTCCTCGAGTGAGACTGACTAAGATGGGAGAAATGATAAACTGAGAGTACATACTAGACATGCATAACTGAAGCAATACTGCATGACTGAAACTGCTGATATCCTAAGGTTTCCATACTGAACATGCATATCTAAATGCATAAGTACGTGACTGAAGCTACTTGATAAGCTGGGTTTGTACACTGAACATGCATATCTGATGCATGAGTACATGACTGAAAATGATTCTTGAATGCATGATGGAATATGCAACGGTAACTGATACCAAGTTTATAATTCAATCTTGAACATGGAACTGGGTAAAGCGAAGAAAGACTGTTCTACTAAGCTAAGAGTACTGATGAGCCTGAGATCATTTACTGAACATGAATGTATGGGAACATGAGAGTATAACTAAGTCTATAACATGATACGTGGACTGAATATCATGAACTGAACTGATTCCTTGAATACATGCGATGACATAGGAATGGTCATACGGCTGAGATTGAAACAAGAAAGTCAACTTGTGGGTACTCATTCCTCCTAACTGGATTTTGCTATGTGAAGAGAAACTGAAAGGTTTAGGAAATAAAAGCTCAAGGGTTATAGTGCATCTCCCCCTTAGGACAGTATGTCCTTCGAGGAATACTGACTTAGCTGAGATACTAAGAAAAAGTTGAGATGATGCACGGGGTACCTATGAACTAAATCGTGACTGAATATCTGGGATCTAAAACTGAGGCATGATGCATGAACTAGGCTAAACTCGTAACTTATAGGATGCTCTATCTTTGAATGATCATATTCATAAAACTTTGGATAGTACAACTAGATGAAAAGATGGAAAACTATACAAGCTTGCCCACCTGACTACTATACTAAACTGAATTTTTGGCTTCGTGATCTAACTCATGCTAAAAACTTACACTCGACTGGAGCATTCCATTGACATTCTTTCTATAAGGTTCTAATGACTTTAGGGGGTAAGGAACCTTGGTATGAAAGAAATAATACATCTGAATAGAAAACCACAACATGGCTAGAATTCTGTTGTATAGGCACTGATAACCCTACCTACTGAGGTCTAAGCTTAACTAAATTCTCCCGCTAAGTTCAAGTCTACTAAAATCTTTGAAATATGTCTAGCCACTTACATATCATCATGACATTCAAGCCTATCTTTATGACTAAAGCCTCATGTAAAACAAGCATGCAAAAACCTTTCCTTTACATGAAATATTTACTCTCTCCCATCAAAGAAACTGCTCATCACTAAGGAGGGTTCACTGAAAGGATAAAACATGGGGACCTGAAGCATAAATGGATACTATACAAAACTTAGCACTAGACTGAAGCCTGAGGAATAGAATATCAACATCATGAGTTTATTAAGGGATCTAAACGGAGAATATACATGACATACACTGAATTTAGCTAATCATAAAGAGCATAACATGAGCCATTGGAACTGAGCATACTGTAAGGCATGAGTTCATGAATCATGAGTTTCAAGACCTGAGTTGGCATTTCTGTATTCATGGAACATGAATCGTAACACTGAGTAAACTGGAACTACATTATACTAGAAACTGTAAGCGTACATGATTTTCATTAATGTGCACGACTATAAGCTATGAGCATAGAGCTGACATGTAAGGCAAGAGTATTGACATTACTGATATCACTACTAAAATTTGAAAGCCTAACTTGGTCACTCATTCTATCATATCCCCCTTAGCTTAAAGCCATTATTCTAAAGTTGTGAAGCACTTAATCACTATTTCTAAACTGTACTGTCATCGCTATACTCTAGAGTTGGGGGAAAACACTGAAGAGAGCTCTGCTAATATTATGGGTAACACCGAAGTTGACAACTATATAGGGGTTACAAAGGAAGTGAAGCCCAAAAATCTAACTAAGCACAAACATAAGGATGAAAGACTCATAACATACCCGTAACTATATTAGGAGAACTTCCCAGATCATATCGAGACTGGAGTGCATAAAATTTGTTTTGGCACTAACCACTAGTGGTACTGAAAGTGGTGCCCTGCTGAGTTGGGCGATCAGATGGGACTGGAGGATGGTTAAATTGACTTTGTTGGCACAATTATTTTCCCCTTTGAACAAAAACTCTACACTCTCGCACCCTATGACCTGGCTTAAAACACCCAAAACATACATTGTTGCCATCTCTTCATGCACCTAGGTGATTTTTAACATACTCTTCGCAAAGCGAATAGGTACAATCACTGTTCACACTACCCTGTGTTCTGGAGCCAGGTTCCCCATCATGATTGTCATTCCTAAAATTTGGTACTGGCGCACTGCTAATGATGGAGATGTAACTGAAGACCTTGGGCAAAACTGGGAATGGTTATCTCCCTTTGACTTAGGTTGATTAAAATTAAAGCTACCTATTCTAGCTCTTCTATTCTTTCTTTCCTTCTCCTTAAGAATCTACTCCTCAATCTATTGAGCATGGACCATAAGCCTAGATATGTCCATCTCCTTAATCAACATCACAGTCCTATACTCCTTTACCACACTATCAGTTACCCCAGATATAAACTTGCTCATTCTAAACCTATTGTTTGCTACTATCTCGGGAGCATACCTGGCTAACTGAGTAAACTTGAAGGAATACTCTTTTATGCTAATACTACCTTATCTAATATTGATGAACTCTAAAAATTTTTGCTTATCTCAACTCCAAGGGAAAGAATCTATTTAGAAAGGTAGTAGAAAACTTTTCCCACTCTATGGGCTCTGCATATGTACCTCTATCTATCATCCACTGCTTAAACCACGTATGGGCTACATCTTATAGCTGATAGGCGGCTAATTCAGCACTCTCACTATAAGTCACTCCCATGATATTTATGACTTTCTAAACCTGATTGAGGAACTTTTGTGGGTCCTCTTCTGACTTAGATCTCTTCAAAAAAGGAGAATTTATTCGGGTGAAGTCTCGAATTCTAGTTACAGCAGTATTGGCCACTAGGTTGGCCAGAACAAAAGTTGGACGATCATTCTGGGTTGTGGTTAAATTGGCTAGAGTAGTGAATGCAGCTATGAATTTTGCATAAGAGATGTGCTCTTCCAGGGGATCTGCCTGAACGGGCTGAGGTGCTGACTGATTTCTGGTTCTCCTTTTCTTATTCCTTTTAGGGGTCATGTTCTGTAAATAAAAGGAAGAAGCAGATTAGACTAAGAGTTTATCTTGAGCTCATGCTTACTCGTACTACATGAATACTAAAAAAAGAAACTTTTCCTAAAACATCTCATAGCCTCTTGTCCATAAGTGTGGCGCGCTACATACCCACGCACAAGACTTTCTATATGCGGCTTCTAGACTTCCTAGGACACTGTTGAACCTTAGGCTCTGATACCAAGTTTGTAACAACTCGGGACTACCCCTAGTCATCAAACGATGCTTACGACCTTAAAGGAAGACAAACTAACCTATGAATGATATCTGATGTGAGCACTGAATAATAATACTGTAATTAATACAAAAAATAGGCTAAAATGCCATAAGATTCAAAATATCTGAAATACTGATAAAAGATAACATCTATAAAACTGAATACTATTTGAATATCTAGTTTAAAAAGCCTCTAACTGAATCTGTCTGAAAGTAGAGTTGATGGGACAATTCCCCAACTAACTCCATGACTAAACTACTACATCTACTGAAAATATGAAATACTAAAATATCCACAAATAATGAGGACTCACTTCTAAATCTACTACTGTTGGCTAAATCTGAATCTACTATGCATGGCCGAGAACCTGAGCGTTCGAACTAATGATATAAAACATCATACCGCAAGAAAGTATATGGGAATGTAATGGCATGCTAGATGGTGTAAGGCTCAAAGATTAGGTTCATATGCATAAATAGTAACTAAATAAATGATATAGACTAAATGAATATTAGATTATATGGATAACTTAAACTACTATAATTACTGAGTATGTAATACTGTGCATATATGTATACTATAACTGAGCTTATCTGAAGCTAAGTACTGAGTTTGATAATCTGAGATTACTGATACTGGTTGACTGTATCTGACAGTCCTGACTCTCTAGAACTGAACTGAGTTCTATCCTGAAGACTGAGACTCAAACTGTCGGAGGTAATCATCTAACCGACATGCCACAAATAAGATAAGATAATTGAGTTGGGGTCCAATCTATAACCCAATTGGAAGGGTGTCAGTACCGTGCCATGGGTAAAGACAACTGTTGCGGAGTCAGTACTAACTAACAGGTGACCCCTGAGATCAGTCCTAAACTAGTGGGTGATCCCTGAGTATTTCAGTCCTATCTAATGGGTAACATCTCATAACCTATGCTAGCTACGTAGTTCTGGAACTTAGGGATTGCTTCTAGGGACCCAATCCTAACTATCGGGTATGCCCCTATCCCTAAGCTCACTCAATGCTGAATCCTACTCTTAACTGAAAGCTCACTTGGGATTGACCTTGATTCTTGAGAGCTAGGGTTTCTGCCTCTTGAGAGAGAATGATTTTGTTCTTGAGAGAAAGTGAGGAAAAGTGACATAATAGAGTATTTAGGGCAAAATTTTGTGTTTAAAGGTTGATCTGCATCATGGGAAAAGTCTAAGTTGCCCTTGGGATTTAAAATCCTATAACTGGAATGCAGATTAAAGCCTCAATACGATGCGGTGAATGTGTTATTGCTATATCCACCGTGGCGCATTAGAATCATGGTGACTCATTGGTTCATGACAATTATCGATTTCAGCCTTACCGCAATACGGGGCAATCGCAGTGAGCTACTGGAATTTAATAAATTCCAAAATAGAATTTAGCGTAATGCGATGGATATATCATTGCGATAGTCACCTGCCTAATCACGCTGAGCCACTATTTTTACATAAACTTTTCCTAATATTTAGCTAAACTTTTCTAAGTCGGGGACCCCTTATCAAGCTTTAACAGATGGATCCAAGCTTAGGATTTTGCAGGGTCTTACAATATCACCCCCTTGGGATTATTCATCCTCGTATGAGACTGACTAAGATGGGATAAATGATAAACTGAGAGTACATACTATACATGTACAACTGAAGCATAGCTGTATGACTGAAACTGCTAATATCCTGAGTTTTCCATACTGAACATGCATATCTGAATGAATGAATACACGAATGAAGCTACTTAATAAGATGGATTTGTATATTGAACATGCATATCTGATGGATGAGTACATGATTGAAAATTATTCATGAATGCATGACTGAATATGCAACGATAACTTATACCAATTTTATAATTATATCTTAAACATGGAACTGGGTAAATCTAAGGAAGACTGTTCTCCTAAGCTGAGAGTACTGATGAATCTGAGATCATTTACTGAACATGAATGCATAGGAACATGAGAGCATAACTAATTTTGAAATATGATACGTGGACTGAATTTCATAAAATGAACCGATTCCCTGAATATATGCCATGATACGGGAATGGTCATACGCCTGAGATTGGAATAAGAAAGTCAACTTGTGGGTACTTATTCTTCCTAACTGGATCTTGCTACGTGAAGAGAAACTGAAAGGTTTAGGACATTAAATCTCGGGGGTTATAGTGCATCTCCACATTAGGACACTATGTCCTTCAAGAAATGCTACGACGATGCATGGGGAACCTACGAACTAAATCGTGATTGAATGTCTAGGATCTGAAACTGAGGCATGATGCATGAAATAGGCTGAAATCATAACTACTAGGATGCTCTATCTTGGAATGGTCATATTCATGAAACTTTGGATAGCACAACTAGATGAAAAGATGGGAAACGATATGAGCTTGCCCGCCTGACAGCTAAACTAAACTGAATTCTTGGCTTCACGAACTAACTCATGTTGAAAACTTACACTCAAATGGATCATTCCTTTGATATTCTTTCTATAAAGTTCTAATGACTTTAGGGAGTAAGGAACCTTGGTATGATCTGAATACGACATCTAAATAGAAAACCACAATATGGCTATAATTCTGTAGTATGGGCATTAATAACCCTACCTACTGAGGTCTGAGCTTAACTAAATTCTCCCGCTAAGTTTAATTCTACTGAAATCTCCAAAATATATCAAGCCACTTACGCATCAATAGGACACTCAAGCCTATCTTTATGAATAAAGCTCGTATAAAACAAGCATGCAACAATCTTTCCTTGACATGAAATATTTACTCTCTCCTATCTAAGAAACTACTCATCACTAAAGAGGGTTCACAAAAAGGTTAAAATATGGGGACCTGAAGTATGAATGGACATTATATATCAGTTGGCACTTGACTGAAGCCTTAGGAATAGAATATCAATATCATAAGTTTATCAAGGGATCTAAATACAGAATATACATAACATACTCTGAATTTAGCTGATCATAAGGACCATAACGTGAGTCATGGGAACTGAGCATACATTAAGCCATGAGTACATAATTCATGAGTTCCATGACCTGAGTTGGCATTTCTGTATTCGTGGAACATGAATCATAACACTGAGTAAACTGGAACTCTATTATACTAGGAACTATAAGTGTACATGATTTTTGTTAATGTGCACGACTTTGAGCTATGAGCATAGAGTTGACATATAAGGCATGAGTACTGACATTACTGACATCGATACTAAAATATGAAAGCCTGACTTGGTCACTCGTTCAGCCACATCCCCCTTAGCTTAAAGCCATTATTCTAAAGCTGTGAACCACTTAATTAATAATTCTAAATTGGACTGTCACTGCTCTACTCTAGAGTCGGTGGAATGCGGAGGGCTCTACTAATATTTTGGGACACATCGAAGTTGACAACTATATAGGGGTTACAAAGAAAGTGAAGCGCCAAACTCTAACTAAGAACAAACATAAGGATAAAAGACTCATAACATACCCATAACTATATTAGGAGAACTTCTCTAATCATGGCGAGACTGAAGTGCATAAAATCTATTTTGGCATTGACCACTAGTGGTACTGGAAGTGGCGCCCTGCTGAGTTGGATGACCGGATGGGGCTGGAGGATGGTTGAACTAACCCTATTGATGCAATTCTTTTCCTCTCTAAGCCAAAACTCTACACTCTGGCATCCTGTGAACTAGCTTACCATACCCAAAACACACATCACTGCCGACTCTACATACACTAAGGTGATTTTTATCACACTCTTCGTAAAGAGAATAGGTATGACTACTGTTCACACTACCCTGGGTTCTGTAGCCTAGTGCCCCATGATGATTGTCATTCCTGAACTTTGGTACTGGCGCACTAGCTGAAGATGGAGATATAACTAAAGACGTTAGGCAAAATTTGGAATGGTTACCGCCCTCTGAATTAGATTGATTAAAATTAAAGCTACCTATTTTAGCTTTCTTATTCTTTGTTTCCTTCTCGTTAAGTTTCTACTCCTCAATCTGTTGAACATAGACCATAAGCCTAGATACTTCCATCTCCTTAATCAACATCGAAGTCCTACACTCCTTGGCCACAATATCAGATACCCCAGATACAAACTTACTTATTCTGGAACTATTGTCTACTACTACATGGAGAGCATAACTAGCTTACTGAGTAAACTTAAGGGAATACTCTTTTATGCTTATACTACCCTATCTGAGATTGATGAACTCTAATAATTTTTTCTTATCTCATCTCTAAGGGAATGAATCTATCTAGGAGGGCAGTAGCAAACTCTTCCCACTCTATGGGCTCTGCATCTGTACCTCTCTGTCTACCTTCCATATCTTAAAGCACATATCGACTTTATCTTTTAGCTGATAGGCGGCTAATTTAGCACTCTCACTGTAAGTCACTCCCATGATATTTGTGACTTTCTAAGCCTGATCGAGGAACTCCAGTGGGTCTTCTTCTAACTTAGATCCCATAAAGAAAGGAGAATTAATTCGGGTGAAGTCCCAAATTCTGGTTGCAGCAGTATTGATCACTAGGTTGGCCGGAATGGCAGCTGGACGATTATTCTAGGCTATGACTGAATTAGCTAGTGTAGTGAATGCAGCTCCAAATTCTGTATGAGAGATGTGCTCTTCCAGGGGATCTGCCTGAATGGGCTGAGGTGCTGATTGATTTTTGATTCTCCTTTTATTTTACTCCTTTTGGGAGGCATGTTCAATATATAAAAGGACAAAGCAGATTATACTAAGAGTTTAACTTGAGCTCATGCTCACTCGGACGACATGAATATTCAAAGAAAGGAAACTTTTCCTGAAACATCTCATAGACTCTACTAGATGCGGCTTGCAGACTTCCTAGGACACTAGTGAACCTTAGGCTCTGATACCAAGTTTGTAATGACTCGGGACTACCCCCTAGTCATCACACGATGCTTACGGCCTCAAAGGATCACAAGCTAACCCATGAATGATATCTGCTGTAAACACTAAATAATAATACTGTAATTTATGTGGAAAATGGACTGAAATGCCATAAGGTTCAAAACATCTAAAATACTGATAAAATATAACATCTATAAAATTGAATACTATCTAAAAATCTAGTCTGTAATGCCTCTAACTGAATCTATCTGGAAGTGAAGTTGATGGGACAATCTCCCAACTAACTCCATCTACTGAACTACTACATCTACTGAAAATATGAAATAATAAAATATCCTCGAATGATAAGGACTCACTGCTAAATCTACTATTGCTGGCTAAATCTGAATCAACTATGTGTGGTCGGGAACTGGAGCATCCAAACATATGTATGAAATATCATAGCGCTGAAAAGTATGCGTCAGTACATGGGAATGTACTGGTATGCTAGATGAGGTAAGGCTGAGTGCAAGGGTTAATATGCATGAACAGTAACTGACTTAATGATATAGAGTAACTACATATTAGAGTACATGGATAACTAAAACTACTGTAAATACTGAGTATGCAATACTGTGCTTACAAATATACTGTTACTGAGATTTTCTGAAGCTAAGTACTGAGTCTGATAATCTGAGATTACTGATATTGGTTGATTATATCTGACAGTTCTAACTCTGTAGAACTGGACTGAGTTCTATTCAAAAGACTGAGACTGAACTTATGGAAGGTAATCATCTAACCGATAAGCCCCAAATAAGATAAGATAACTGAACTAGGGTCCAATCGGAAACCCCAATTGGAAGGGCATCAGTACCGTGCCACATGTAAAGACAACTGATGTGGAGTCAGTCCTAACTAACGGGTGACCCCTGAGATCAGTCCTAAACTAGTGGGTGATCCCTGAGTATGTCAATCTTATCTAACGAGTTACATCTCATAACCTACGCTGGCTACGTAGTTGTGGAACTTAGGGATTGCTTTTAGGGACCCAGTTCTAACTAATTGGTGTACCCCCATCCCTAGGCTCGCTCGGTGCTGAATCCTACTCTAAATAGAAAGACACTGAACTGAGTATACAAAACTGCACTGGAGTGATACTGAGATTACTGTGTTTTCCTAAGTTCTATAACTGACTGAGTTCTATTAAGTTCTATTATGGTCTGAGAGTACTACTGATCATAACATGACTGATACTATTCTATAACAGATACTGGCTCTAGATAAACAGCTAAATTGTCGGGTATTAAATAACCTCAGGACTCGATAGCATGAAAAGTAAAGCAAAGCATAACTTTCAATAACATATAAATGTTCACTTAGTCATAATTCATTCATAGAGACATTTCATCAAATACTTAAAAAGCCTTAACTTGTACATGAATGGAGAACACATGTTAACATTCTATAATGGCATTGTTTCGTTCTTATAGACAATTTATCAAATACGTAGAAAGAATAATTGGTACATTAAATCATTAACACTTAGGGTTGACATTATTACAACAATCAACTTGCTCATTGAAGGGCTTACATGAATATCATGTAGTTCAACACATATTAGGATCAATTCTTGGAACTTGTAAACTAGATCATGGATTAAAATCAAAATAACATCATAGACACCTTAATCACTTTGTAAATTTAAGGGCTTATCAAGATAATCAAAAAAAAATTACACTTGCTATACAATTTCAGGAAAAACATGCACTTAAATCATGGATTAAGACCCAAATAATATCATGAACATGAATTCAATCTAATTCAAATATAGAAATCATAAATACACAATCTTTGTACTTCAAAAAATAATTCTTGAACTTCATGGGTGGAAGGGACCCTTGAATGAACATCTAACTTACCTTAATTTGTGAGTTTTCTTGGAGTTCTTAGAGAAATTCTTAGGATTGACCTTGATTCTTGAGAGCTAGGGTTTTTGCCTCTTGAGAGAGAATGATTTTGTTCTTGAGAGAAAGAGAGGAAAAGTGACATAATAGGGTATTTAAGGCATAATTTCATATTTAAAGGCTGATCTGAGTCATGGGAAAAGTCTAAGTTGCCCTTGGGATTTAAAATCCCAAGACCAGAATACAAATTAAAGCCTCTCCATTACGCGGTGACTAGGTCATCGCTATATCTACCGCGGCGAACTGGAATCGAGGTGACTCACTGGTTTGTGACAATTGTCAATTTGAGCCTCACCCCAAAGCGGGGCAATCGCGGTGAGCTACTGGAATTTGAAAATTTCTGAAATGTCCTTGATACAAATCAGTCCATCAAGATACCAAATCATTCCATAAAATGTGAAAAGAACAAGCAACACAAAGGGATACAAGATGACAAACACAAAAACACACGGATTTGCAAAATAATGAAAGGATAGATAGTGAGACCAAGATTATTAAAAGATTAAGAACCAAGTATATTTCAACATTAACCCCTAATGAATTTAATAATCAAAACCACACTCTTACGGTGACCGCCAAGGTAATCGAATCACCTAAAGATCCATCGTTTCCAAGCAAAGAACAATATTGGGTTTTCCAAGCCCTATACTAAGGATGACTTTTGCAAGTCCTAACTAAGCTATACTAAGGTGGTCTACTCTAAAGAGAGGATTTCAAGTGTTTCAATCTTTCATCTTTCATAAACTAACTAGCAAATGAACTAATAGAACCTATTTATAGTCTAACTTATTACATAACAAAATGACCACAATACTCTTAATGAAAAGAGGTCGTCATGAAGTATTACTTGGACAAGGCTAAGTAACCAAAATGTCCTTAATGAAGGCCCAAAACCATGAGGCCTCAATCTTCAATGCTCCAAGCAATCCTTCACTCGTGGGATTGATCTTTGGTGTACCCAAATCGGCCCCTCCATGTAAGATCCCGTTTCCTTAATGTGAGCAAAGATTAATGCCCTACGTACTGACTTTGAATCATGTCATTAAAGGCTAAAGCATCTATTTGAGTCGTATCATCCTCCCCTTCTTGAAAAGTATTTGACCTCGAATCCAAACCTTGCAAAACCAAAGAAAGGACACACAAATACAAACTCCTCATGGCATGGGGGTTAGGGTAAGCATGACAAATCACCTTAACAAGCCAAGGTTGCACATATTTAGAATATAACCGAGAATCCTTTGAACTAAATATTACATAATTAATGAAAAATGCACAAAGAATTTGGCTATAGAATTCACCAAAAATGATACTTTGCTTTTCATGTAAACCAAGCAACAAATTGGGTGCACCATCATCACCAATTCTATATTTGGCACCGGGGTCAAACGGGAAGAGTAGCCATAGACACGAGGCTAGAAAACATTCCCCTTTCCCGTGGTCTCCACCCAAAATAAATGGCATACTCTCTAATTAGCATACATATTATCTAGAGAAAATAGAAAGTAGAGAAAGGTATCACTCAAATCGACTTCTACTAAGGTGCCCTCATGTGTGTACTCACTACTAGTTTCACAATCATCACCATGAGTACTCTCAATAATAAAGTCACACAAAGTAGTAGGAGAAGTAGTTTCCAAAATCATACATCCCTTACCCTTAAGACTACTCTCATCTTCTAAGAAGAGATTTCCATCTTTAGGAGGAATGTTGTCACACCATAGTGGGTAGCATATCGGTTATAGCTTCTAAGGCAAGCTATACCATCATTTCCACCACTAGGTTCACTAGGAGTAGTTATATCATCTTCAAAGAAGACATTATACCTTAAGAGAGCATGATCTATTTCACGGGCAGATTCAGAACAAACACGTTCATCACTCTCTAAAATATCAATATCAAGTTTCAAAAAGATTTCAAGTGCAAGATTATCCCAAGAATAGCTCTTGGGTTCACTCCTATTCCTTTGATCAATATTTTCAATATCAACACACACTTGAGATTCATTAATCACATCACACACATCCTCAAGTGGTGGGCAATCTTCACACAAAAGTAGATCAATATAAATTTCATAAGACGATGTACTTTTATTCAACACAATGGTTTCAACACTAGGTGGACATAAATCAATCTTACAAGAAGAGTCGATTCAGTCATCAATAGGATCAACTAGTGTATCCACACTCACAATAAGTACATCATCATCAAGTGTCAAAGAAACAATAGACTCACGTATAGGTAAGCTATAACTCATACTCAATGGGCTACTAGCCACACAATTATCATTCACATGCACAAAAGTGTAAGGGTTAGCTATTTTACCTTGACGTTCAAGAGTATGTTTGTATTTACCTCAGTGTGAAAGTCCATCACAAGATTGGGAAGAAACTTCCTTCAGAAAGATCTTATTGCAAGTTGTTTGGACAATTGGATTTTGAGGGAAGAGTTTGGGTAACAATTAGTGTATCATTTCAATGTATTGTTGTATATCTTCAAGATCGTCATGGCTGCGATCACACGTGGCCTTGAAATTATATGAATCCATGGTACCTAACAAAACAAAACAAAAAAAGATCCTTACCAACACCCGATACACTCACTTTTGTGATTCTCACAATTGAAGCGGCAAATATTAAAAGTTGTTTATACTCCGGTAGTCAATAAGATGTCAATCCTACTTGGTGGTCGGAATGGATTCTTACTTTGATTGACTCAAGAAACAAAATAAAATTCACTTATGAACTTGAAATAAATAAGTTACTACGAGTTACAAACAAGAAGATCATACAAATAACGAAGACACGAAAGAAACATATTTAAAAACTAATTTACAACTTAGTAGGTATTTACTAGTTGCCAATTAGTATAACAATAAAAAAAATGAAACTAAGAATCAACAATAAGAAACTAAGAATCCAATATTTTGATCCCTAAGTTTCGGTATTGTACAAAAATTGGTGATGTGGCGGTCTAGGATTGGTTACGGTTTTTGAAAGGCTCTTATTTTTCCAACTTTGAAATTTTGGTTCAATTTTCAATTCTTGACGAAGTGTATTTCGTCCTTGGGGAAGAAAAATATCAAGATTGGAGCCCTTTTTCACATTAAAAAAGGTTTGACTTGTCTTACACCTTTTCGGCAACACACCTTATTGAAGGGTTGGTGGCCCTTTCCTCTTTTGGACACCTAGAAAAGTGTTTTTTCCCTCTTTTAGTACCAAGTCTTTTGTAGATCTTTTTGTCCCCCCTCCCTTTTGGTAGGTTTTTGGGATTTGTTTTAAAGACTAAAAAATGCCTAACTTCTTCCCACTTGGCTTTTGGATCAAACAACACTATTGAAGAGCTTTTTTGCAACTAGACATGAAGGTAGTCTAGAACAGCAAGAACTTTCAATAGAAGTTTGAAAACCTAGCCTTACGTTGAACCTCCAAAAATCAACAACACCTTTTTCAAGCTTAAAAAAACAACAAAATGCCAACAACACGAGCTCAAACCACCTTCAAGTTTTGGTACCAACAATGTTCAAGTTCATGAAACCGTAACAACAATACCAACAACAATGTTCAAGATCAACTTGGATCTAGACTCAAGGGTGTTAGTGAAGACAAAACTAAAACTTAGAAACAACTAATACAATCAAAACACACATAAATTTAGACACAAATCTCGGCCAAAACAACAACAAGAAGAAGAACAAAATTTTGGCCAAGAACAACACTTTTTTTTTATTTTCAAGTTTACGAGCCCAAGATTGATCTTGTCGGAACAATATAAAGCCATGCTCTGATACCAAATGATACAAATCAGTCCACCAAGATGCTAAAACAGTCCACAAAACATGAGAAGAATAAGCAACACAAAGAGATACAAGATGACAAACACAAAAGCACACGGATTTGCAAAATAATGAAAGGATAGATAGTGAGATCAAGATTATTGCAAGATTAAGAACCAAGTATATTTAAACATTAACCCCTAATGAATGTAATAATCAAAACCACACTCTTACGGTGACCACCAAGGTAATCAACTCAGCTCAAGATCCACCGTTTCCAACCAAAGAACAATATTGGGTTTTCCAAGTCCTATACTAAGGATGACTTTTCCATGTCCTAACTAAGACTATACTAAGGTGGTCTACTCTCAAGAGAGAGGATTTCAAGTGTTTCAATCTTTCATCTTTCATAGATAACTATCAAACGAACTAATAGAATCTATTTATAGTCTAACTTATTAAATAACAAAATAACCACAATACCCTTAATGAAAAGAAGTGGTCATGGAGTGTTACTTGGACAAGGCTAAGTAACCAAAATGTCCTTAATGAAGGCCCAAAACCATGAGTCCTCAATCTTCAATGCTCCAAGCAATCTTTCACACGTGGGATTGCTCTTTGGTGTACTCAAATTGGCCCCTCCATGTAGGATCCCATTTCCTTAATGTGACCAAAGCTTGATGACCTACGTACCAAAATTTGAATCATGTCATTGAAAGCTAAGGCGGCCATTTAAGTCGGATCAGGCCTTCAGCGCGACACGATGGAGGGCTCATCGTGATACTCACCACGATGCAGCCGAATCGTGATGAGCCACTATTTTTTTCATAAACTTGTCCTAATATTTACCTAAATTTTTCTAAGTCGGGGAACCCTTATCAAGCTTTAACGAACTGAGCTAATCTTAGGATTTTACGGGGTCTTACAAGTCATCCTATGGGTTTTTCTGTTGGTTTCATTCTGATTTATAAGTCTTACACATGATCTTGGGGACTTTTGGGTGTTACATAGGCATACTACCTTATTGTGATTGTGGGTCTTCCATTAAAATCATAGGTTCTCTTGACCCAAACCCATTATGATTGTGAAGATCTCATTGCAAATGCGATGAAAAAAATTGACCCCTCACTTTATTCTTCATAATGGCATCCATTTTATCGTGATCGTGATGACCAGGTTTCCCAGGTCTCCATGATTATAAGGTACGTATTCCGAACGCGAATAAGACCTCTTGCATTAGTAACTGGTGTTGCACCAGCAAATATAATACCAAAAATATCCCAAATAGATTCTCGAGACACATTCGAGACCTTATAGAAATAAACCAACTATGGTACTAGGCTAATTTCGATGTTACAAATTTTGTGAAACCATAAAAAACACCAATATACATCATTTTTAGCATGTTTTGACCGAAGTTAACTCTAGGAAACATTTAACCAACTCATTTATCAAACACTCAAAATCTCTTGAAAGCCTTAGGACCCAAACAACCATGCTCCTAAAGAAAATTTGATATTTCAGAGCTAATGGAACTAACAAAATTGTTTTATGATGCTCGAATCACCAAATTCTTACCAAAGTCAACTCTATTATCTTAAAATCTTTCCAAACCTAAATAATAATATAGAACTCAGTTGAACTCTTCAAGAACCATGCCACTCACTCCTGTAACTCACAAATAACATGAAACAACTAAAAAGAGGTAAAACGGTCAAAACACTCCAAAAACTAGAAATTGCAACTAGGGTTGTTACGTCATTCACAACTAAACCACACATTTCCCCTCAAATATAAGAGTAAGAAGGGTACCCAAACTATTATGTAGCTGCAAATATCTATAGAAAACCGCACACGATTATGCCCTGCAAAGTCACATTGGTAGTACCTCTTGTTCACCTAACTTTCAAACTCGTATGTTATATAAAATAGTTAAGGTTGCATCTCTAATATCCAAAACCAAAACTTCTATCAATCTGATTTCCCCTTAGTTGAACTGCTTTCAAACTTAATAACTGAGTTGATCGTAACCCTGGTCCTAAATATACATGATTCATTAAAATACATCATAGTCACCATAAATTAGTATATTGGAAATTACCAAAAAAAATACCAAGAACCCTTAGAAGTACATTTCCACTCCCTACAATTCTGAACTATGAATTTTCTGCTACCTAGAAAGATCCTCTACCTAATCTGAGCCCACTCTATAAACCTTTTACCTGAATTGGCTTCAACCTAGGCTGATAGTCCCAAGTATGATATTACCACCTTTATGAGCCAAAACTGCGAGTTCAAAATTGATTTCAAGTCCATACAAATCTCCTAATGTCCTACCTCGACCTTTAATCATATTTCCATTCTAAACCTTAGAGAAAATCACCGATCCTCCAAAAATTCTTTTACCATAAGTATATTCCCTCTATATATTTCTATTTATCTATGCAACTCATTAACATATCTTGTGTTATTCACCAGCTAAGTAATATCAATAAATGCAAAGTCCTCTATAAGCCTTTGAAACTGTAAGCTCTTCCAGTAACACACATGTAAGCATCCTACATGACATGAACAATTCCATCTACCACAGAGGTTCACAATTACCCATATAATATTGCTTGTCACCCAAATTAAAATCAAGTCTTCAAAAATGTCTCCACCTAGTCCTTTGTAATACTATGCCAAATATTTTATTTCCACTAATGGGCATTCCTACTTCTTATATTATTTCTAAACTCAAAAGAGAAAACCTACACAAATATTTAATTTTATACTAATATCCATACACGATGTCTCATTCCATTATATTTCACAACTTGTACCTACAACACAACTCTGAATAGACCGAACCCTTCAATATACAATATTCAAATCCTTTCCCTTGACTTACTCACCATTCTATGCTCTTTAACAAAATGTCCATGGCATATTATCACATGATTTTAACATAACCTTTGAGTGAAATACTTCATTATGTCTACTAGATCACCTTTCCTATAACTAGTATCACTATCTCAAGCAATCATTATTTCTACCTTAATGATCATCAAACCTAGTATCAAGTACTAGACATGATTAGCAGCACAACTTCACATATTATTCTTTCTTGGAAACTATATAAAAAATGACAAGAAATACTAGTCCACTAGAACCTCATAATAACAATAATTGATCATAATCTTATGGTCTATCTTATTATAATGCATCAGAATATCCTCCTTTCAAAACATCACTACTACTTATCCATCCATATGTCTAAATTATATTCATGGTTCTATAACCATCAACCAATTTCCTTTTCACGATCACAAAGGAAGCCTAGATTAACAATCTTTAACAACCTAATACTTTTGTTAATGACCTAAACATTTCTAATATAGCAAAAGGCCACTAGGAACTCCTTTCCTATTTCGGGCATACTCCAACTCACATTAACTAGTGACTCACACTATACCTTACACCATGAAATATAAACCACACTCACAACCATTTAGTTAACACTCAAAGGCATATCACCTCAATCCTAACGTAATAGCATATATAGATCTATCCATATGCTCTTAAATAATTATTATCCCCACCTTTCTTGTCACTACACTTCTAAATACATACTCCCAACTCTAAGGACATTCTACCATTTATGGATCATAACACCCTAAGTTACATTATCCTTTAAATAAAAACTCTATTCAATAATCTAGGTTTTTATACTCTCCTCTCATAACTGCTATTTGTAATAAAGGATTAAAGAGAAATCTGAGTACATATTATATTATGTCTTAACCATAAAAATCATATGGATGAGGATATAAGATTTTGAATTAAAGGACTTAAAATACAGTAACAAGATCCTCTCAAGCCCTTTGGGAAATTTTTAAAGTTTTTAATAGGTAATCTGAGAGCGTCATATCGGGAGGAATTGAAATTTACTTCTTACATTAACTCAAAGATAAGTTATAGTGTGAGGATTTTAGAGTAACACACAAATCAATATCAGTTTCTAAGAGGAAAATTTTACTACATGATCTAGAGTATGAAAGAAAGGAAACATTTACTAAATGCCCGTTAGCCTCTCAAAGAAAAGTACAAAAGTATCCATACCATTTTGCAAGACTATACTAGACATGGCTTCACAGATACCCTAGGACACTTAACTTAGTTCTATGATACCAAGTTTGTAACACTGCAAGACTATCCCCTGGATATCACACGGTGCTTAGAACCACAAGTGATCCCAGGTTAATACTAATTTGTGAGGATATAAATAAAAATACAAGAAACTGGAAATAGTAAGAGAAAGAAATGTCATAAGCAAAATTTTTTAAATACAATATTATTTAAAACATTTACAACACTAGTTATAAAAAAAAAATGAAACTGAAACTGAATACATCAACTTTGACTGACTTTCTATGACCTCCACTAATATACATTATAGGTAGATAGGACATGACGCCCAGCTACCCCTAATTAATACAAATGAATAAAATAAAATACTAAATCTACAAAACTGACTTAAGTCCTTGAATAAAGAAAACACATCACTTGCTAGTTGGAAGTTGTAAATTACATGACCATGATTTTATGAGTTATAACAGATACATACATTATGAAATAATGTATCCACACAAATGTATATGTGGTCAGTACTTTGAGAATATACTGAGTATATAAGGGTCCATGTAATAAGTAAAACGGATATGTATCATAAGCTTGAGAAATCCATGCTAACTGATGATAGACTCACCATGTTCATGAATAAAGTTGAAAACTGAAATATCATATAGCATAAGTAGTAAAGCATAATCTGGTAAGGTTAGTGAGTCATTACACTTAGTTTCTGAAATCATTATTTCTTTGAGAGATTTTTATGACTAACATAAACTATGTGAAATACATGAAGTTCAACATCTTTAGCCCATGTTGAGGTGGGCTGCTCCATACCTTTCTATCAATATAGAACCATAACTGGAGTAATCACTAAACTGGTCCTATTTGGTCAAATGAGACACTCTCTGGTGAGGACTCCTTTAACCTATAGTGGAACATAGTTCTTAGGAACTAGGTGCACACTGAAACCTCCTCCCATCATTGCTAAATACTACTTCCAAAATATACTAATGCTAATAATATATGAAATTCACCATAGAGTAAGCATATAGATTTATAAGTCTAAAAACCTATCATGATTCTGTTGCCAAATCATGTTCGTCAATAAATATGTGGATTTCATATTGTGTCTAAGATCATAATATCAAAATTAAGATCATAATATCAAAATTAAAATCATAAACGTGCTATAATAGTCTGTAATCTAAAATAGTAAGTAAACTTCTTATAAACTGAGTGAATCATGATAAAATTATATACATTTACCAACTCATGAAATATTATGTCAAAATATTAAAATTCAATTCATAAGATCAATCACGTGAGTAAAAACATGAATAAATATGAATTCTTGTACTAATAGAAGTTGAAGTCATAAAGAGCATCATACTTTTAACAGGATGAAAAGCGGGTATGAACTCAAATAATCAAATCCATAAATTTATATTAAAACTAAGATTGCAAGAACAAGGATAAAAGGTAATCCTGTTTCAAACCTAACATACCTGGTCTTGCTAATTTCTTAAAGAAAACTTGAATAGAAGTCTTGAAAGTATGAACTTTTTATGAAGAAACCCTTCTTTTGATATTCTTCAGAGCTTGGGAAGAGAGGTAATAGTTAATTTGTGTTATAGGATAAATGAAAAGGCTTTAGTATAGGTTATAAGATTATTTAGGATGAAAATGACTAGTTTACCCTTGAAAAACTAAAGGAAAAAAGGATTTTAGCATCGTCGTGACCACTGGCATGGTACAGTCTTATCGTGGCGCACAACTAGTATGTAATGCTCTTAAAATGTATCATAACCTCCATGTCATGCCCCTATCATGGACCCTTACTTTCTTGATCACAAAAATGCTAATAACTTTTCACTCTAGTATTGGATTAAAGAAAAATCAGATGCATTAGAAATAGGACTCAAGAACATTTCATCTAATAGGTCTAGAGCTTCAAAACTCTTATATTATAGAAGTTATACTTATTTAAATTTAACCCTTGTAGGATCAAATGCTAAAACTCAAGTGAAAATAAATGCTCTCAACTCAACTTTGCTCTAAATATTTTCCATGACGATAATTCGCATCAAAAGCACTTTACACATTAGCTAAATAATGATGACACTTATCTATGATTAAAAATAAACATTTTAGGCCTATAAACATATGGTTCAAAACTTATCTAGGAGTTTGTGGATTGTTACAGAGAGACGTGGAGTCATAAGCTTAGAAGACTAAAAGTAAAGGTAGTGATTGATCAACAAAGGTAGTTACGTATTGTACCTATTGAGTGATGTTGAGGCAGTATGTTTATATCGGGTTGGATAAGGTGTGGAATATTTATAGATTTTATGTTGGTTAGTAGAGAAAGAGTGATTAGTTAAAATGATTTAGAATATATACGTGCACTAGGGAAGGAGCTCGTAATGTCCTATTATTGTAGTAGCAAGGATCATTTATTGATTGTGAATGAAATACCTAGGGTTTTAAGGAATTTATAAATGTACACAATGATGCACTAGGGTTTCATAGAACTCTTGATGCTTAAAACCAAGAAATATACAAGTACTTGGGCCTATCTTGGTATATATGATATGTTTTTATATATATTTTATAGGAAACTGGGTTTTGGGAGATAAACAGAATAAAAGAAGTTAAAAGCATAAAATTGGGCTACCTACGTTGGCACCTACTCAGAGAAGGTTCCACCTACCTAGCGTAAGTGACAGATAAGTAGTAGACAAATGAAATTCAGAGAATCAAAAGTTAAAATGAAGACCCTACTACTAACGAAAGGCACCTACGGTGCATATGTACCACCTACAACACGGAAGGTACCAGAGTAAGTTTCAGAAGATCAAATTTCAAAGAAGTTGCAGATTGGAAATATTTTGCTACCTACGATGGGTCACTTACCTGAGGTAAGTACCACTTACGATGGTCACTTACCTGAGGTAGGTGACAGCTAACCCAAATATTATTGGTTCATTTTGTTTTAGATTTCTAGGATTTTTTGTATCTACAAATATTCTAATGATGTTTCTTAGTCAGTTTATTCCCTTAAAGACTAAGTTAATACACTCATACTATTCACAAATATATTTTGATTCCAAGATTGAGTTTTGATCTTGGGATTTTTGAGTTCTTGGTCTTTGGTTGATTAATTAATTTGAGACTTTGGGTTTTCTTTGTCTATTATTGTGATATTGATTCTATGCATTATTTATCGAATTCCATGAATTTTTTTGCAACTATGAGAGGCTAATTCCCTTAGCTAGGATTATGGTAAACCTAGTGGGATAACAAAGTAGGGGAAGTGTGAGATTCTTCTAGATCATTGTTGTTTCATGTATTGTGATTTTCTTTTGCTTGATTTCTTTCTTAGTGGTTGCAAATATTAGGAACTTGCCTATATTCAATACTTACTAGAGAGATAGATATTGGGAAAAGAAGATCACAATAGTGATTTGAGGCTATCAACCCTCGTATAATAACTTAAGATCGAGAGGAGATAGTTAATATGAGATCCAAGACAATGGTTAGTAATACGATACTCTGAGATCAAGAGGAGATGAGTAATATTCACCAAAGGGTGTCGATATACAATAAGTGATACATAACTTGTCAGGTTCTGCATGTGTAGCAGTTAGATAGTTAAATTGAGCATGATAAACCTACAGAGTTAGAAGCCAGGAGAACACAAGCCTAGTGTTCGTTTCAAATAGCTTACAACCAAAAGCATTCATATCTTATTACTTTTATTGATAACTATAGATCCACCCATTTAATTTCCTTTTCTTTAAGATACTTCAGCAAGTTTGGGAGACAAATGGCGCCATTATCGGGGAATACGATTATGGATTGGTTAATTGGAGTTGTTGAGATTTTTGGCTTTTACTTTTCTATCTTTTTTGGGGCGTACACTATTATATGCCTAGCACTAGGATTTAAGGAAATCCCTTGATCCCATTTAATCTAGAGCTAGAAAGAATCCTACAGTAGAATCATAGGATGTCAGACCACCACCGTGAAGCCCATCATGAGGAGCTTCGAGGAAATCCACATAACTTGTCTCCTCCTCATCCATGTGATGTTCAGGAGACGTTTGAGCAAACTATGATGCAATTATTAGTGAATAAGAAATAGAGGGGGGTTAATGAGGCTGCTCTATATGCATCTCAAGAAGCAAAAAGAGTAAGACAAAGCCAAGAATCTGTTCGGCAAGAAGAACTTTATCGAGTAGAAGAGATAGAGATCGAGGGTTCCCAACCTATCAATATTTCCTAGTTTATGATTATATAGAGTATGATTTGGGTAATTTGAGCGTACTGAAAATTGAGCTATAATTCCTCCTACACTATCCCAGGGGTAAAGTTCGACATTACTAGTACTAAGATCCAGTTGTTCAATTTGAAAGGTGTGTTTGTTGGTTTTCCAATTGATGATGCAAACATGAACCTTATAAATTTTGTTGAGATTTTCACTTCATACACAATACATAGGGTATATCAGGAAGCTCTCAGACCTAGGTTGTTCCTATTCTCTCTAACTAGTAAAGCAATATTATGGTTAGGGAAAAAATACCATGTATGTCCATTACTACTTGGAACGAGTTGCGAAAGTAGTTTTTAGACCATTTATTCCCTCTAAAAAGAATACTACACTTAAAGGATGAGATATATAATCTTAGGAAGCTGTATTCTAAATTGATGTATGAGGCATGGTTTTGGTTTAAGAAGAAGTTGATGACCGTACCAATCACGAAATTATGGGAAAAAATTTGTAGGAGATTTTCTATCATGCCCTGAATACCAGTTCTAGAGAGATAGTAGATACTATCACTAGAGGAACATTCATGAGCCTGTATTATGAAGTAGCATTAGATAGTTTAGATTAAATCTCTCTTACCAACTGAGGGTGGCATATTAAAGAGGCAAAGTTAAATGTTGACACTTATACTATTAGTGCTTTCGGCGAGCATAGAGTTGTAGATGATTCTATAGCTTAGGAACTTACATAGCTAAGGATAGATATTAGATTACTGATAAAGCAGTTTGCTACTATGTATTTTGAGAAGATGAATTTTGTGGGCTCAGAGGGTAAGACTTCTAGGTCATATAATTCAAATTTAGATAAAAAGGTAAAGTACCTACAAAGAGAGTTGGTAGGTTTAGAACCCAAATCCTAATCTTCAATTCAAGACAATTAGAACTCGAGGTAAGGGAACTAAGGTCAACACTACTATAGAGATATATACAGGGATCAAAGAAGAGAGGGGGATGGTGACTGGAGACGCAAGGATGATTAAAAGGAGAAGAGTGGAGCATATGTTCCACTGGGGAATTAGGACACTAAATCAAGAATAGAGGCAATGTTGTCAAAGCTAGTAAATAGTCAGGAAAGTCAAGAAAATAACCTTAAGGAGATTAAGGCAGACACATAAGGTTTGACCTAAATGGTATAATTACATGCTATTGTGATCAAATATCTTGAGCAAAAGTTTGGGAAAATATCAGACACATTGAATCAGCATTAATTGGGAACTCTTTCGAGCAACACAGTGCAAAATCTAAAGAATTACGGTCACTGTCTAGCCATCACCACTCGCAGTGGTAAGGCAAACTTTGATCCTCCCATTCCTGTAGTTGATGATACAAGGCATGATGTTGCTAATTTTGATGAGGTACCTAAAGCAGAACCGGGAAAGTTGCTGAGTATTGCTACATCATCACAAAAATCGACAGGTTTTGACAAAGTTAGGGGAAAGGCAGAAGAGCAGGTAGTGAAGACCATTCCATGACCTCCCCTACCTTTTAATCATAGGTTAAAATAGAAGAAATAATAAGGGTGTAATACTCCACAAAATTCTCTCGTAGTCTGAGCCTTAGAGTATGTTCAGTGGTGTATAAATTCAGCCCTAAAAGGTTGAGAAGTGTATTCCTAAGTGAGAAATACTTTGAACCATGTAGAATTTATATAATATAAACTTTTTTTCATGTAGATAATTGAATAAGCTTTCCATCGATACCAATTTTGTCAAAATTCGGAATCGGACGAGGAAGTTATGACCGTTTTACTGAAAGCAGTCGGAACTGCCCAGGTGCGACATTCGGGTTGATGAACCGCTGAGATTGTGATGGACCATCGAGATTGTGAAGGACCATCGCCCAGCATGTCGCAACCAAGGTAGTGAATCCCAAGTGCGACGTCCAGGACGACGAACCGTCAAGGCTGCGACGGACCATCGCTGGGACCGTCCCCGCTGAGGTAGTGTGGCCTCATCCTGGCCAGTGTACGATGGACGATCTGATGGACCGTCAAGGCTGCAACGGATCATTGCTGAGACCGGAACATTGAGGTAGTGTGTTCTTTTTATGATCAATATGCGATGGACGATCCGACAGACCGTCAAACTAAGCGACGGACCGTTGCTTCGCCCGTTGCAATCCCCGTTCAGCATTTTTAACTCAATTTTAAAAGGGATTTTGGTCTTTATCCCACTCTTTTCATCACCTATTTATATCTGATCTAGGCTCATAATTTCATTCTTCATCTTTAATATCAAAGACTAGGGTTTCTATAAAATTAAAACCCTTCTTTCTTCTTTAAGAAAAATCAAGAGAAATCAAGAATCTCTCCAAGAACCTTCAAGAAAGAGTTTCCTAAGGTATCTAGATGTTGATTCTTGTGTCCCTTTCATCCAAGAAGCTCAAGAATCCTTTTCTAAATTTGAAAAATCTTATGTTTATGAGTTTTTATGATTCATGTGGGTTGAAATTGATGTTCATGCTATTATTGAGGTGTGATTCATGTTTATTTACAAGGTTTTCAAGCTTTGACTCTAGTATGTGACATTCATGTGGTGTTCATGATAAACCCCTTCAAGTTGCTTGTTAAGTGAAGTGTTCATGTCAATTAGGTATTGAAATTGGTGAATAAGCAAAGTATGCTCCCCATATGTTTGATAAAATGCTTATGAGATGGAATTAGAGCCATTATAGCATGTTGACTAGAAATCCCCAATTGTGTGCAATCCCATGCATGCCAAGTGTTTATTGAAAAGCCTTAGTGAATGAATTGTGAAATGATAGCATGAAGTTCCCCAAATTATGTGCTCTTCGATACATGCTAAGACTTTAATACATGCTAAGTGTTTGATGCAAGACCTTGTTGAATGGAGTATGAGCCAATAGCATGTTTCCCCATATTATTACATGTTTATGATTCCTAAATGCTTGAGGAGATGCTTTAGTAATTGTGATGGTGAATGAATGTCCATGGTCTTGATTATTCAAGAATGGTTATACTTTACTTTTATGTGATCAATTCCTGGGGGTATTTATACCTGATAATTTAGCTGTAGTCTAGAGCCAGTGTTAGTTTTCACGATAATCTCAGTCAAGCCATGATTCTTAGAACTCAGTAAGTTATAGAAATCTGTACTTTCAAATAGATACAGAACTAAGAAATCTTGGTAATCTCAGTATCGCTAGTATTCTAGCCACAGTTCAGTACTCAGCTCAGATCTAGTAGTATTCAAGTGTTCAGTTCATTTATCAGTAGTATTAGAGTAATCTATCCCAAGCTCAGTATCATTCAGTCAGATAACGAGATTCAGTAGTAGTATTCCTTCAGAACGAAATCAAGTAAATTCATCTTAACTCAGTCAGATCAGTCGAGAAATATGATCAGTATCAAATTCAGTTCAGTTTAAGTTAAGAATCAGTTCAGAGTCTTTCAGTTGGGAATAGAAGCTAGCACCAAGAGAGTGCAGGGATGGCGACTCCCCATTAGAGAGGAAGAGTCATTAGGAGCAATCCTTGAACTCCATAACTGTGTATCCAGTGTAGCATGCACGAGTCACTCGTCAGAAAAAGGCTTGTCACCCGTTAGATAGGCTTGACTATTATACTGCTTAGGCTTGACTTCCTGTGAGGGTCACCCGTTAAAGAGGCTTGACTAGAGAGGTCTTCACCCGTGGCATGGTATTGACACCCTTCCAGCTGGGGTTACAGGTTGGACCCCACCGGTTCAGATTCTGGGCATATCGGTTAAATGAGCACTCCCACAGTTGCAGTTGCAATTTCAGTATCAGTCTTCAGAGTAGAACTCAAAAATCAGAACTATCAGATACATTCACCTATATTAGTATGAAAATCAGATAGTTCTACTAATTTATGGACCACCCGCTAGATAGGCATAGTCTCACATAAACATATTCAGTATCAGTACTATCAGATCTAGAGATCACCTGTTAGATAGGCTTGATCTTAGTCTCAGATTCAGTTGATTAATATCATTATCAAATCCAGAGATCACCCATTAGATATGAGTAGATTCAGTTAATTAGCTTCAGTATCATCAGTTTTCAAGATCACTTGCTAAATAAGACTGATCTCAACTTCAGTACTCAGTTATCAATATCAGGAGATTCAGTTGTTCAGTTTCTCAATATGAGTAGTGAGTTCAGATGATAGTAAAGTAGTATTCGAGTTTCAGTATTTAAAGTCATGATGATTTCAGTTATGGTTTGTGCATTCATGTATATGTCCTCATTCAGTACTCTCATGATTATTCAGTTAAGTAATTGTTCATGCATAAGCCCTTGCGTTTAGCCTTACCTTATCTTCATACTCAGTATATTCCCGTACTGATGCATTTGTGATATGGTGTTTTAATTGACATCATAGGTTCAGAGGCACGAGATCCAGAGTACCCTTAGCAGCTCAGTCCCAATCAGCAACAGTAGCCGTAGCGGTGAGTCCTCTTTATTTGAGGATGATCCTTATTTTATTATTGTATCAGATTTAGTTTGTTTTCAGTAGACGGAGTTAGTGGGGGACATGTCCCATCAACTCCACAATTCAAACAGTTTAGAGGCTTTTTGGATAGATGTATCAGTGTTCAGTTTTTAATTTTGAGTATTTTTAGATGTTTTGAACCTTATGGCCAGTTTTCACATTTATTATCTATATTATGCAGTACTCAGGTATAGATATCAGTAGAGGGTTAGATTGTGGTCCTTCGGGAGCATGAGCACCTTCTGACATTTTGGTTCCAGAAAAATCGGGTCGTTACAAAGGGAAATTCAAAAAGTTTATTGTTATGTCAAAAGCTTTGAGATTGAACATCCCTCTTCTTAAAGCTCTTAAGCAAATACCTAGGTATGCTAAATTTATAAAGAATTTGGTGATGATGTAAACCCAACCCAAATTTGAAAACAACCATTAAAATCACTTGAACAGTGATTAAACATATGCCACAATATAAATTACAAGTTAGGGATGAGAGACATGCCCGGATACCAAAGAAATTGAAAGAAATCCAGAGTTTTGAAGCTTAAAGATTGAATACCTTATGAACCCTAGTTTTTTTCTTGCTTTGGGGGATTTGATTAAATAAAGGTAAAACGGCTAGTTGGGTGTTTTTAAGTCATGGTATAAGTGTGAGGGGAGGAAAAGACCAAAAATTCCTTAATGAAAATGTTTAGGAAAATTGGGCCCAAACGTCATGGGTCAGATGACAACTTGTGAGGTCTGACCACGAGTCATTTCCTGGACTCATGACCTGAATGTCACAATTCCCATCCTTTACTGTTATAACCACGAGTCACTCACCACAACTCTTTGTCTAACATCACAACTCATAACATGGACTCGTGGTCAAGGTAGTAAGTCTGGGCAACCTCAGTAGTGAGACCACGAGTCTCACCCTACGACTCGTGATGAGTGATAACGACTTATCACTTGAATCATAGTCACAACAGTGTTGGCGAAAACCTAGAAATTTTATAGTCCAAAATCTGGGGTATTACACTATCCCTCCCTTAGGATCATTCATTCTCGAATTAGAAGTAGGGGCAACCTTGGAACCTAACAGAAAGAATACAACCAAAACCCAAAAATAATTCAAATTGAAACAAGAGGAAAACAAAACTCATACCTTAAACACTTGTGTCCAAAGTTGGGAACAAGAACAAATACTTGGCCCTCATATCTTCTTCAGCTTGCCATTTAGCTTCTTACACCTTTTGATTCCTCCAAATCACGTTTATCGAAGCTACATCCTTAGTCTTTAATCTACGAACCTACCTATCCAATATCTCAATTGGAAATTCCTTGTAAGACAAAGAATTCGACAAACCACATCCTCAATAGGCAATATCAAAGAAGGATCACCCACACATTTTTTTAGCATAGACATGTAAAACGGGAAGAATAGAACCCAAACTCGCAGACAAATCAAACACAAAAGCAACATTTCCAATTCTTATCACAAATTGATATGAGCCAACATAACGGGGATTGAGCTTCCCCATCTTTCCAAATGTCATGACTCCATTCATAGGAGACACCTTCAAGAACACCCAATCACTAATTTCAAACTAGAACTCCTTTTGCCTCACATCCGCATAAAACTTTTGGCAACTCTGAGTAGTCTTAAGCCTTTCCCTAATAACTCTCACCTTCTCCATAGCTTAGTGAACCATGTCAGGGCCAAATAACCTAGTCTCACCAACTTCAAACCACCTAATATGAAATTGTTGCCTTTTATCATAGAGAGCTTCAAAAGGAGTTATCTGGATGCTAGAATGATAACTACTTTTGTACACGAACTCAATGAAGGCAAAATGATCAACCCAACTTCTCTTTAAATCAACTATGTAGGATCTTAGCATATCCTCCAAAGTCTAAATAGTTTGCTCCACTTGTCCATCTATTTGAGGGTGGAAAGTGGTGATAAGGTTAACCTTAGTACCCAAACCTTCTAAAATGAATGCCAAAAATGAGAAGAAAACTACATACCTCAGTCTGAAATGATGGCCACAAGCGCTCCATGCAACTTAACAATCTCCTGAATAAATAATTGAGCATAGTCCTCTCAGAGTAGTTAGTCCTTACAGGTTACAAGTAAGCAGACTTAGTCATCCTATCTGCAATGAACCAATATCGAATCATACTGCAAGAGCGCTGGAAACCCATAACAAAATCCATGTTAATCATTTTCTACTTCTACATACGCAACCCTATCTCTTAAGATATGCCACTAGGCCTCAACTGCTCAACCTTAACTTCTAAACAAATCATACATTTAGCATAAGGTTCGCTATATCTCTCTTTATATTGTTTCACCAATAGATCTATTTCAAGTTGTGGTACATCTTAGTCAAACCTGGATTAATTGTATATCAAGACTCGTGAGCCTCATTTAAAATCCTTTCATGTAGCCATTAACATCAGGAACACACAACCTAACTTTACACCTCAACATGTTATCTCCCCCAATCTTGAATTTTAAAACACTTTCCTGACCCACATTATTATTAATCTGCATAAGTATGGGATCCAAAACCTGTTTCTCCTTTACCTCAGCACCAAGAGATAATTTGACCCCTTTTTGAACAATCAATCCCCCATCCTCGAAGAACAAGAGATGAACTCCCAAGTTAGCCAACCTGTGAATATTTCTCACCAGTCCCTTTTTCTCCTTATCAACATTAGACAGACTCCCCATGGACAACCTACTAAGAGCATCAGCAACAACATTAAATTTACCTGATGATAGTGAAGGCTCATGTCATAATCTTTAAGTAGCTCGAGCCATCGCCTCTACCTAAGTTTTAACTCCTTCTAAGTAAACACATACTTCAAGCTCTTATGGTCTAAATAGATATCCACATGCACCCTATACAGATAATGGCACCAAATTTTTAATGCAAAAACGACAACTGCCAACTCTAGATTGAGAGTTGGATAATTCTTCTCATGAGCCTTAAGCTGCCTGGAAGCGTAAGCTACTACCTTAATATGCTACATCAAAACATAACCTAGTCCCACACGGGATAAATCACAAAACACAACAAAACCATCAGCACCCTCGAGAAGGTTCAAAATGGCACAAAAGTCAACTTATCCTTGAACTTATCAAATCTACTTTCGCAAGCATCAAACCACAGAAACTTAACCTTTTTCTGAGTTAACTTTGTCAATGATAAATAATAGACGTAAAACTCTTCAAAATAGCCAAGCCCAAGACTCCTAATGTCGGTTAGAGTCCTAGGTCTAGGCCATTTCTAAACTGGCTCAACTTTATGTGGATCCACCTTGATCCCCTCACTAAAAACAACGTACCTAATAAAGATCACAACACTTAGCCAAAATTTACACTTAGAAAACTTTTCATTCAACTTCTAGTCCTTAAGTATTTGCAACACAATTTGAAAAAGATTGGTATGATCCCCCTCTCTCTTAGAGTACACCAAGATGTCATCAATGAATACTATAACAAATAAATCCAGGAACTATCTAAAAATCTAATTCATAAGATCCATAAAAGCAGACAGAGCATTAATCAACCTAAATAACATAACCAAAAACTCGTAGTGGCTATACCATGTTTGGAAAGCAACCTTGGGGATATCAATCTCCCTAATTTCAACTAATGATATCCCAAACAAAGATCAATCTTAGAGAAACAACTAGCACCTTAAAGATAATTTTAGATCATCAATCCTATGAAGAGGGTACATATTCTTCATTGTAACACTATTCGGCTGACAATAATCTATACATATTTAAAGAGATCCATCTTTAGTTTGTACACAAAGTATAGGAGCACCCCATATAGAAACACTAGGATGAATAAACTCATTATCAAGAAGATCTTTCAATTGTTCCTTAAGTTCTATTAGTTCAGTCAGAATCATCCAATAAGGAGGAATGAAAATAGAAAGGTACCCAATAGAACATCAATCCCAAAATCTATTTTCCTATCGGGAGGAATTCTAGGAAGATCATAGGGGAAAACTTTAGAAAATTCATTAACCACAAGGACAGATTGAAAAAAAGACACTCAGAGTTAGAATCCTTAACTCAAACTAGATGATATAGACACCCCTCTTGGAAATTAACTTCTAAGCTCTAAGATAGGAAATAAACCTCTCCTTGGATACTAAGGAACCCCCCTCCTAATCTAATATCAGTTCATTAGGAAAGTGAAAACTGACCTTTTTTAAGTCCTACTATCCATAAAAGCATTGCATAAATGGAGCTAATTCATCCCCAAGATAACATCAAAATAAACAATATCTAATTCTATTAAATCCACCAATGTATTCCAATGAAAAATAGACACCACACAACCCTAATATATTTTTCTAACAACAATAGACTCACCCACTGGAGTAGACACAGAAAAGTGGTCACAAATATTTTCAAGACCAAAACCAAAGTGTACAGCGACGTAAGGGGTCACATAAGAGAGGGTAAAACGTAGATCAAGCAAACAATAAATATCATGAGAAAAGATTTGTAACATACTAGTAACAATATCAAGGGATAGCTCAAATTCTTGATGACTAGCAAGTGCATAAAGATAATTTCGGCCGGTGCTAGTACCAAAAATAGAGCTCTTAGAGGCAGGAGCTAAAAAAGTGGCAACCAAAACTTTATTAGCCCTAGTGGAAACCCTGGCTAATGAATAATCTCATTGCATATGCCCAAGCTGACTACAATTTAAGCATCGATTTCTTTCCTCCTCACAATAACCATGATGAAGTTGTACACAAATCTATAAGGAGGATAAGGTAGGGCTGAATGGGCTCTACTAACCTGAGAGTGGGCACCCTGTATCTTAGGACCACTGCTAGCCTAAAAACAATGATTGCCAAACAACTTAGGATAAGGAGAACTAGCTATCAAAAATGAATTTGAACTCCCTCAATTCTTCTTCTTCGTCCACTACTTACCATCACTTTTACTATTTTGTTGATTCTGTATAAAGTTACAATAGTTAAAAAGTGGCCTAAATCGATGACTCCAACCAATACTCAGAGATTCTTGGGTTTAGCCAATTATAATAGAAGGTTTGTGGAGAGTTTCTCGACTATTGTTGCCCCGTTGACTAAGTTGAATCATAAGAAGGTAAAGTTCTTGTGATCTGATGCTTGTGAGGGTAGTTTTGAGAAGCTGAAGGATAAGCTAACTTTGGCTCCAATCATAACTCTGCCTAAAGGAACTGATGGTTTAGTGGTCTACTATTATGCATCTTGTGAGGGAATTAGTTGTGTTCTGATGCAGAATGGCAAGGTGATAGCTTATGCCTCTATACAGTTGATGGTGCATGAGAAGAATTATCTGACTCATGACTTGGAATTATTAGTTGTGGTATTCGCATTAAAAATTAGGCGTCACTACCTTTATGGTGTACATGTGGATATCTTTTCTGATTATACGAGCCTGCAATATGTATTTACCCAGAAAGAGATGAACCACAGGCAAAGAAGATGGCTTGAGCTTCTCAAGAATAATGACTTGAGTCTTCACCTCCATCCAAGTAAGGTTAACATAGTTGTTGATGCTCTTAGAGGACTATCCATGAGAAGTCTAGCTCATGTGGATAAGGGTAAGTGGGAGTTGGTGAAAGAAATTCACCATTTGTCTAACCTTGGAGTTCGTTTCGTAGACTTTGAGGAAGGTGGTGTGTTTGTAAAGAAAGTGGCGCGATCATCTCTTGGAGATAAAATCAAGGAAAAGCAGCTGTTAGATCATGTATTTGTATGGATCAAGGGTGATATAGGTGGACATAAGGTGATAGCCATCGATATTAGAGATTTTGGTACCTTACAGTACCAAGAAAGATTATGTGTCCCCAATGTTGATGGCTTGCGAGAAAGGATCTTGGTTGAGGCATATGAGTCCCATTATGTTGTTCATCCTGGTTTGATAAAAATGTATCATGACCTCAAGAAGATGTATTGGTGAAACAATATGAAGCAGGATGTGGCTAGTTTTGTGGCTAAGTGCATGGTGTGCCAAAAAGTGAAGGTTGAGCTAAGCCTGTCAAATGGGTCGGGTCAACCCAGCCTGTCTCGATTATCCCAGGCGGTTAAGCGGGCCCAGCCCGATTTGACCTGGCCCAGTAAGCCCCAGGGCTACTGGGCAGCCAGTCTCGGGCTAGGCCAAAAATTTTTTGGGACCGATTGACCAGTCCCAAAATGAACCCAGACCAGGCCCACCAGTTGCCCGACCAAGTTTGATTTTATTTTTAAAAAAAATCTAAAAAATAACCGTTGGGCCTAGTGGACCATTGGGACCAACGGCTTTATAGCTATTTGGAGGCTCTAGCGGCCATATGGCCCAATTTTAAAAAAAATCAATTTAAATTTTTCAAAAAAAATTCAAAAAACATTCTATAAATACCCTACACTTTTCAAATCATTTTCCACATAATTCTCATTCTCTCAAATCTTATTTTCTCTAAAATATTCCAATTATCTCCTAAAGTGCTCAATTTTATTTTTTAATTTTGTGATTGCAAATATGAGTGGAAGTTTTCTAAAGTCACAACTTTCGGATACTTCCAAAATTTAGTATTATCATTTCATCTCTTACTTTTTATTTTTAATTAGTGTATTAATTGTTGAATATTAATTTTTATTATTTTTTGTGTATTTTGAATATTTTTTAGTTTGATTTATACCATGGATAAATTAAGAAACCTCAGTAAAAGTGTCAAAAAATTTTATCCCATAAGTGATAGTGATAGTAAAAGAAAAATTGGTGGTGGTAGAGGTAGTTCAAGTAGTAGATATACCTGTGTGTATCAGGTACCGCTTAGTCCACCTTTTGAGGAAGAAGTAGGTGTAGGTACTCGATCACGATATGAATTATGTAGAAGCTCAAGAAAATTACGGTATAGAAGAAGAAAATAAAGAAGATGCAATTAATTTAGATAAAGATAATGAAAATATTGGTGAGATACCCACAGTAGAAAATGCTAATGTTAGATCTGAATAGGTTAATCTTCCTCCCCATCCTCCCGTTGTCCCTAAAACTTGTAGAAAAACTAGTATTGCATGGGAATTTTTTACACCTATAGAAGGACAAACTAAAGTGCAATACAATATTTGTCAACAAGTATATGAGTATAAAAAAAGAGGTAATAAAGGGAGTATGGGTTCATTAATAAGACATATAAGAGAGGACCACTCTAGAGAGTTATGTATTGCAAAAGGTGGTGAGGCTGTTGATGGGCCAACACAAACTAGAATGAACCCGACAACTGGTCAGTTAATTAAGAATTATAATAAATTGAGGGGCTGGAAAGAAATAGGAAAAATGGTAGTTATGGGTTGTTTTTCTTTCACTTTTCCTTCTTCGGATGTTTTTATTCATTATATTCAAGCAATTTATAATTTTATGTTTAATGGTATTCCTAGAAGTACTTGTCGGTCTGATATTTTAGACTTCATTCATAATATGTTTATTATTTATCTACACTGATATAAAAAAATTAATGTAGAATGGCTCTAACTTCTAATCTTGGTCATGTTGTTAATAAAAATGATTATTTAACCATTACTTGTCAGTTGTCACTGGATAGATAGTAATTTTGTTATAGAAAAATGTATTCCAGCTTTTTTGTATGATGAAGATCATAGACATACTTGAGAATTTATTTCTGAATCTATTAGTAAAGTTACAGAATTTATGGTATTGAAAGAAAGGTTTTATGTATTGCTTTTGATAATGCTTCTAATAACAAGACTACTATTGAAAGGTTAAAAGATGAACTCTCTCCGTCGTTACCTGAAATATTTCGTATTAAGTGTGCTTGTCATATATATAATTTAATTGTAAGAAATGATCTTGAATTTTCAGAGCCTTATATTGGAAATATCCGACTTGTTATTGGCTTTATCCAAGGAAATAATCAAAAAAAAGGGTGAGAGAATTTAAAATTAAATGTGAACAAAATAAACTTAGACCGATATTTATGCCTGAAGAATGTGATACTAGATGGAATGCTACATATGATTATTTAAAAACTTATATTGCTTATAAAGTTCCTATTACAATGACTTTTAATCAATTTTGTGGTTCATTTGTTGATTCGGCTGAATGTATGCTACATGATTCTGATTGGGCTGCACTTGACGATCTTGTTAAGTTTTTGAAAAAATTTATATAGCTATGGTTGAATTTTTCGGTGCTTATTATCCCACTATTTGTAATATTTTAGTATATATAGCCGATATTTTGTCTTTGCTCAAACAATATAAGAATAAAGAAGGATACAAAGAAGTTGTTAGTGCTATGTTTGCTAAATTTAAAAAATATTTTTTTTTCGATTTCCCCTATTACTTGGTTGGTGCTATACTAAATCTATGTATGAAATATAATACTATGTCCCACTTTAGTTCTCTTATTTATTCTAACTTAGAGATGAATGTTGAGCCTGAATCTGAAGATAAAGAACAACCAGATTTGTTTGCGGCTATGAATGATGCGAACATTTACATAGAAAATTATGTAACCATTATGCCGATATACTTGATGTAGCTGTAACAACAAATATCACTCCAACTGTCGCTCCTCATGCTCCCGAGGAGCTATCATCTTCTCAAAGACTGGCACATAGTGGTTTTCCTAATTATTTTTATGATTTAAATGTTTAGAACAACGTTGAGGTAGGAACGTACACAGCAACTTCTCGAGAAGAGATTAAGTATTATCTTCGAACGCCGATAGAGAATCGTAGACGGTACATCAACGTGTTAGATTGGTAGAAGAATAATGAAAGATAATATTCTGTGCTTTCAAGATTAGCTAGAGATATATTAAATGTTCTAACGTCAACCGTTGCATCGGAGAGTGGATTTAGTCAGAGACGACAATAGCTTGGAGACAACTGACACTCATTGTGGAGCAATGCTATGAATGTTCTAGTTTGCCTTAGAGATTGGATTAGAGCAGAATGAAGACATCAAGGAATGGAGGTGGAGCCAAAAGACGAACAGAATCTTGAAGAAATTATGACTTCAAGGGAGAACTCAGCACAATCAAGTCCAATGCATGGTTTTACCCCCATTGATTTTGACTATCCTATGTCAGTTCCCTTTACATTAACATGATTGAGTTGGAAAAAATGGTGTAAAATTTATAGTTTGTTCATTCATGTAATTATACATTTTGAATCATTTTGCAATCAATAAATACAATATTCATTCATTCCTTACGTTGTAATTTTTTTCATTTAAATTGAATTTTTATTTTGAATTAAATACTTAGTTTTAATATATTACTATCAAACTTAACACTAAGTAATAGACAATTAAACATAACAAACATATATACACATACTGAAAAAATAAATTTCTTTTAATTTTAAAACCTCAAGTATTATTATATTAAGTTGTATATTTTCTATAGACTCTAAATTATATATATTTAACATATACATATAGTGTATATAGGTTGTATATGTTATTAAAGTAGTATAATATGTAGTGTATATATGTTATATGTGTATATATTTTCTAAACACTCTAAAGTATTATATATTTAATGTATACATGTGTATATGTATTCTAAAGTAGTATATATATAGTGTATTTATGTTGTATGTATATTATTTAAAGTAGTACATATATTATATCGTACGTATATATGTGTATATATTTTCTATACACTCTAATATATTTAACGCATACATGTGTATATGTTTTCTTTTGTAGTATATATATAGTGTGTATATGTTGTATATATAATATTTAAAGTATTACATATATTGTATTGTACGTATATGTGTATACATTTACTATACACTCTAAAGTAGTATATATTTAATGTATATATGTGTATATGTGTTCTAAAATAGTATATATATATATATATATATATATATATATATATATATATATATATATTGTGTGTGTGTGTGTGTATGTTGTATGTATAATTGTATATTATTTAAAGTAGTACATATATAATATCGTACGTATATATGTGTATATATTTTCTATACACTCTAATGTAGTATATATATTTAACATATACATGTGTATATGTTTTCTAAAGTAGTATATATATAGTGTGTATATGTTGTAGGTATATTATTTAACGTAGTACATATATTGTATTTTACGTATATATGTGTATATATTTTCTATACACTCTAAAGTAGTATATATTTAAGGTATAAATATATATATGTATTCTAAAGTAGTATATATAGAGTGTATATATTATTTAAAGTAGTACATATATTATATCGTACGTATATATGTGTACATATTTTCTATACACTCTAAAGTAGTATATATATTTAACGTATACATTTGTATATGTTTTCTGAAGTAGTATATATATTGTGTGTATATGTTGTATGTATATTATTTAAAGTAGTACATACATTATAGTGTACATATATATGTGTATATATTTTCTATAGACTCTAAAGTAGCATATATATTTAACGTATACATTATATATATGTTTTCTAAAGTAGTATATAAATACTATGTATATGTTGTATGTATATTATTTAAAGTAGTACATATATTTTATTGTACGTATATATCATGTGTATATATTTACTATACACTCTAGAGTAGTATATATTTAATGTATACATGTGTATATGTATTCTAAAGTACTATATTTTAAGCGTATATATGTTATATTTATATTGTTTAACATATTTAAAATGTATATAGGTGGGTATATATAGTCTATATTGGAAAAAATATTTAATTTTGAATTTTTTTTAGGTTTGACCATATTTGACTGGTTTGGACCGGTGTACGTATAACCAGACCGGTCTCAATTTACTTTAAAAAAATTATTGTTGGGCTCGGTACCGAATTGGACCGTTAAAAGGGCCCAGAATCGGACCGGCCCACAAACCAGAAAAACAAAATGTGTTAATTCCAAGTTGACCCGGCCCAGCCCTTTTGATAGGATTAGGTTGAGCACATGGGGCCAAAAGGATTTTATCAAGAAATTGAGTTACAAAAATGGAAGTGGGAAGTGATGAACATGAATTTTTTTACCGGTCTTCCTCGGAATTAGTTTGATTTGATTTGGGTTATCGTGGATAGGATGACAAAGTTGGCTCATTTATCGCCTGTGCAAAAAAATTTATCGGCTGGGGATTATACAAGGTTGTATCTCCAAGAGATTGTGAAGTTGCATAGGGTACCTATTTCCATCATCTCGTATCATGGTGCACAGTTTTTCTCTCAATTTTGGTTGTCGTTTCAAAAAGGCTTGGGGACCAAGGTGAATTTTAGTACTATTTTTCACCGGTAGTCGGATGGCAAAGAAAAAAGGACTATTCAGACATTAGGGGACATATTTTGTGCTTGCGTAGTTGACTATAGTCGTAGTTGGCTAAGAACTTGCCTCTTGTAGAGTTTGCGTATAATAATAGATACCACTCTAGCATTGGAATGGCTCCATTTGAGGCATTGTATAGTAGGAGTTATAGGTCTCTTATTGGGTGGTTTGAGGTCAGTGGGGTAGATATGTTTGGCCCGGATTTGGTTCACAAAGGAATATAAAAGGTGAAGGTAATTCTGGGTAGGCTTAAGGCTGTGGAAAGTTGCCAAAAGTCCTATGCAGATGTGAGGCGTAGGAAGTAGAAATTTAAGGTTGGAGATAGAGTGTTCTTGAAGGTGCCTCCCATGAAGGGAGTGATACAGTTTGGGAAAAAGGGGAAGCCTTTGTCCTCGGTATGTTGGTCCATATTTGATTTTGAGAAGGGTTGGTTATATTACATATGAGTTGGAGTTGCCTTCTAATTTGAGCTTCATTCACCCGGTATTCCATGTTTCTATGTTGAGAAAGTGTATAGGTGATTCATCGCCGACTGTACCTATCAAAGATATTGGTATTTTATATTCTCTATCTTATGAAGAGGTCCCTGTGGAAATCTTGGATCATCAGGTTCATCGATTGGGAACCAAGGAGGCCCCAGTTAAGGTTTTATAGAGAAACCACAAAGTGGAAGAGGCTACGTGGGAAGATAAAGAGGACATGAAGTCTAAGTATTTGTTCCTATTTTATGCTCCAAAAATTCATGAGGAAGGAATGTGTTATTCATAACATCTTTGTTTTCTAACTTAGTTAAAGGTAGGAAATAGGTGTTTATGGGTTTAATCGTGCTTGTCAATGCCTAGTTCCACCATTCGAGATTGAATGATCCAAGAGGGGGAGAATTAAAACACCCTGGGTTTTGGCCCTTAAAAGTTTCCTGAGTATTGAGCCTTTTGTTGATTATACAACTTACCATACTAGTTGTATGGTATAGATATGGGTCTAGGACCCTAGTCATTTATTGGTCTGATTTATATTGGCCAAGTTTTGACCTAGGTATGAGAAGACTCTGTACAAGTCACATGTTGAAGTGACGAAAAGTATAAGGTCTAATTATATATTGTCCAATCTCTAGCCTTTGATGTTTTGCTAAGGGTACGACTTAGGGTTAATTGTTAAATGGTTATGATACATGTTCGGTAAGGGGAGTGATATGTTGGACAGAATGTGGAGTCTAACTTTCTATCTTAGATACGATTGGGAGTACCATTTATATAATGTGGTTACGAGTTGAGGGTTCCAATCGTACCCACCTGCAAAAATTTTTAGAGTTTAAGTTGGGGGTATTCTAGACATATCCCCTCTTAAATCCTTTTGACCCCATGACATAAAACACCTTTTTGTGACCTCATTAATCTTCTATTTTCAATTAAACACTCTTAAATAGTCTTAAAAATACCTCTCAAACTTAAAGTTCAAGAAAAGGCTAAGGTTTCTTCAAGGCAATCAATTAAGGCTCCAAAAGGTGTCTTCTCTCCGTCTTCCTTGTTATTTAAGGCATATTACTCCTCCCTCATTGATAGTTCACCTAAAGGTGTGTTTTAATTAATGGTTTTCATGGTATTATTGTGAATTTATTTTTGGTCTTGAAATATATGTTGGGGGTTTTGATTGTTTATGTTTTGATAATATTTTCCCATGTTATATTTACGGTTTTTATGTTATATATGGTTTTGAACCTGTGATTGCATGGGAATGGTCAATTGATACTTAGTTTTTATTTTGTAAATAATATACCCTCAACATGTTTGTTAAAATGCCTATGAGAATGATTTTGTCACATAGTTTGGCTATTATTGAAAACGTTGCATTGCATAATATGTAAAGGAACCAAAATTGGTTTGGTTGGTTTTAAATAGGTTGGAAAAGCCCTGGTGGTCATGGTTTTGGTTTAATTGGAAATCTTGTGGGGTACATGGGAATTCCCTAAGTGTTGGCAAATGACATTATTTGCAAACTACTATAGGCATCGGCAGTGTCGGTATTGGTATCAACCTTGGCATTGGTATTAGTATTAGGGTTGACACCGGTTGGATGTTTGGTTAGATATTTGGTTGGTTATGGTTATGAACTTCTTTAAATGTTTTTTAATTAATATTGTCTTATTTTGTAATATGTTCAGAATCCATCTAACATAGGGTACAAAGCGGAAATGATTAGGTGTTGGGGGTGGTCTCCGGTACCGATCATACTAGAGATGCCCGACATGACTAGACCCTAGTTTGGGTCATGTCAGATTGTTATCAGAGCCCTGGGTTCATGGTCACTTGGGAATCTACAAAGCCGTGTTAAGTAGAGTCTCTTTTAATGGTGTGTAGCATGCCACACTCATAAGGGAAAGGCTACAAGGCATTTAAGAATGTTTCTCTTTCTTGTGTTCTATTTTCAAGCTTTAGAGTCTAAGGTCCTAAAATTTCCTCTAATTCTAATTTTTTCACTTTTCATATCATGTGTCCTCAATAATTTGAAGCTCACAGAAACTCTTCTGTTTCACCTGAGGACAATGTTGATGGAACCCATTCTACTTATGTGGTCCAGGCCTGATCTAGGGGTCCAGGCCCTGATTGTCCTTCGGGAGTTCCACTGGTTCCCTCCAGTCCTTCTCAAGCCCCTCAGGCTGATATGATGATGATGAGTTTCCTTAGTTTATCTATATATTGGCTCAATTGGTAGCTTCTCAGACAGAGCATGGTATTCCTGTTACTCTATTTTTTGAGGCCACAAGGGTTGGCCAGTTTATGAAGTTGAACCCTATGACCTTTACTGGTGTTAAGGTTGAGAAAAATCCTCAAGATTTTGTGTATTAGATTGAAAATATATTCCATGTTATGCATACCACAAAGGTGGAGGGTGTGGAATTTGCTGCCTATTAATTGAAGGACATAGCATACCATTGGTATGAGGAATAGGAATAAACTAGGGTTGATGGTACTGAGTCAGTACTATAGGAGAATGTCTCTAATGTTTTTGTAGACCTCTTCTTTCCTTAAGAGTTAAGGGAAGCAAAGGAGGAAGATTTTGTTAATGTAATGCAGGAAAAGATGTCAGTCAAGGAGTATTCCTTGAAGTTTCACCAGTTATCTCGATATGCTCCAGAGTTGGTTTTTAGAGAGAGGGCTAGAATAAAAAATTTGCTTTTGGGTTGTCTCAAGACTTAATTCTAGAGAGTAAGGTTGCCTTGTTCAACAAGGATGTGGATATTTCTAGGTTGGTTATGTATATGCAATGGGTGGAGGAAGAAAAAAAGAAGCAGGCTGAGATAAGAGAGAGGCAGGGCAAAAAGTTTAAGTTCTCTTAGTAGGGTGGTGGCCAATAGCAGAGTAGGAGGGATGGTGGAAATTGGGCCAAGAAGAAGTAGGGAAATTAAGGGTCTTACTCAACGTCTAGTGCTCCCTACCCAGAGTCATTGGGTGATAGGTATTTCCAAGATGGAGACAACTTCAGGGATGGGGTACCCGATCTCAGACTAGTAGGGCCCATCCAGCTCCGTCATATCCTTCCTGCAGGTTTTGTGGTGGATTTTATCGGGGTTTCAATGAAGAGGGAAGGGACAAGTTCTTCAACTATGGTTAGGTAGGGCATATTCTTAGAAATTGTACTATTGGTAAGGTTGTTTCTGGGGAAAACAAAGTTCTTGTTGCCTCTTTTTTAGCTGCAAAACCAAAGGGTGCACTATCTAGTTTTGACACTAGCCAGAATTATCTATATTCTCTTACTACTCGTCAGGAGTTCGAGGCATCGCCTAATGTCGTTACTAGTATATTGAAACTCTTTTCCCATGATGTGTACTATTTACTTGATCTGGGGTCCACTTTTTCTTATGTGACCCCATTTGTGGCTGTGTATTTTCATTTATGTCATAATTGTGTTACAGATCCTTTTTCTGACTCTACCTCGGTGGGTGACTCTGTGGTTGCTAGAAGAGTCTATAGGGGTTGTGTGGTATAAGTGGGTGGTTGAAAGACTCTGATGGATCTATTTGAATTAGGCATGGTTGTTTTTTATGTCATATTGGGGACAGATTGGTTGCATTTATGCTATGCTTCTCTAAACTATCGAACCCCTAAGGTTGTCTTAAATTCCCTAATGATCCAGTTATTGAATGGGACGATGGTTCCCTAGCTCCTAAGGAAAAGTTCATATAGTATCTTAGAGCTTGGAGATTAATCTACATGGGGTGTCTCTATCATTTGGTTCGGGTTAGAGATTCTAACTCGGAGGGTCCTTCTTTGCATTCTGTCCTGGTGGCAAATGAATTTCTTGAGGTCTTCCCTGATAACCTTCCAGGTGTTCCCCCCGATAGGGAGATTGAGTTTAGGATTGATTTTGTTTTGGACCCTCGTCTTATATCTATTCCCCATATAGAATGGCTCCAGCTGAGTTAAAGAAACTTAAGGAGCAACTAAAGGATATTTAGACAAGGGTTTTATCTGTCCTAGTGTGTCTCCATGGGGTACATTCATCTTTGTTATGCATAAGAAGGATGGTTGTAATGCTCCGGATCTGGTACCCAAAACGTTACATGGTGCTCATGACCCCGAAGGACCATAAGCAAACCCATGACTGATATCTGTAACTGGGCACTGCATAATATGATGTAAAAATGCAGAATTAAAGGCTAAAAGGCCATAAGGTTCAAATATATGATAAAACATAACATCTGGAAATACGGTACATCATTACCAAAACAACTGAAAAAACTGTGAACATGCTATAGTCTAAAAGCCTCTAGACTATCTGAATAAGGAGTTGATGGGACATGTACCCAACTAACTCCAACTACTGAAATAACTAAGTACTAAAGATATGAAATAATCAAATCATAACATCCTCGAATGATGAGGACTCACTGCTGACTCTGACTGCTGAAACTAGAATGCTATTGATGCTCTGGAGCTCGTGCTTCTGAACCTATGGTATAAAACACCATAGCGCAAATACGTCAGTATGATTGAATGTACTGATATCAAGTGAGGTAAGCTGAATGCAAAAGGATCATATGCATGAACAATGCTAACTGACTGTATAACATGATCGTGAGAATACATATGTGAGTATGTAATTGTGACTAGATTCATGAGTAATACTGACTACTGAGTCTGAATACTGATAACATGAGTTACTGATAACTAATATAACTGATGTAACTGATACTAAGTGACTGTGTTTGACAGTCTAGGTTCTGATAGAACTATCTGAGCTCCATACTGAGATAAATGACTGTATCTGATAGTCCTGGGTTCTGTAGAACTATCTAAGTTCTATTACTGAGACTGGGTGACTGTATCTGACAGTCCTGATTCTATAACTTAAATTGTGGGAGAATTCATCTAACTGATATGCCCCTTTTTCTAAATAGATTTGGGGTCCAATCTGTAACCCCATTTGGAAGGGTATCAATATCGCGCCACTGATAAAGACAAGCTATGAGAAATCCATCATCTAACAAATACTCTAAGGAGAACAGTGGGACCCTTACTTAATAGGTTAAGCCACCTCATCTACCCTCAGCTAGTAGGTTTGATGTCTCAACCTACGCTGGCTACGTAGTTATGGAGCACAAGGATTGCTTCTAAGAATCACACCATCTACTAACAGTTGAGTTTCCATCCTTTAGCTCACTCGGTACTGAATCCTACTCCCACCTGAATAGACACTGAACATGATTAACTGAACTGAACTGGACTGAGTTCATTGAGTTCCATTAACTGACGGAATACTGTTAAGATATGATAACTGACTGAGATTATTAAGTTTTCCTGAGTCATGTAACTGACTGAATTCCACTGAGTTCTGAAACTGGATGAGAATACTACTAATCATGGCGTGAGTGATATCTATCATGAAACTGACACTGGCTCTAGGAACACAGCTAAGTTGTCGGGTACAAGTACCCCCAGGACTCGATAGCATGAAACTGACAAGACATGACATTTCTTGAAACATAACCATGGTCAATATTTCATTGTATTATCATTGGGGATTTTCATGAAGTATTTGCATACCACAGGCTTACATATGAATAAGAATACATATAACTATGTCATAATTCCCTAAGCCTAATCTCATGAGCATTATATCAATCTATTACAAGGCATAACAATAGCATAGGAGTCATTTTGAACATAATAGTAACATGAATTCATCATTTATGTTCTATTAAGTCATAATGTACAAGTATTATTCTCTTAGGCATTTTATCAAACACCTAGTATGCATAGCTTAGGCCCTAAGTCTATGTTCACTTCTTCTTACGTCCAAGTAGGAATACTGAACTCCAGCATAGACCCACTACGCTTCTGATGCTGTATCTTAACCTGTTGATATGTAGATCACTTAGCCACAAACTCTGCAACATCTTTCTTTATCCCACTGCACCAATAGATCTCCCGCAAGTCGCAGTACATCTTAGTGGCCCCTGGATGAATAGAGTAGCACGCGTCATGTGCTTCTGCGAGAATTCGTTGCCTCAAGTCATCTACACCTGGCACATAAAGACGACCCTAACAATGCAAAACACCATCTCTACCTTGGGAGAAACCCTCTACTTTCTAATCTTCGAATGATTCTTTCAGCTTTATTAGACTGGGATATCTATCCTATTTTTCTTTCACCTCGGAAACTAGAGATTATTCAGAACTGGTCTGAACCTAAAAAATACCTTTTGCTGAATAAACTTGGAAGACACCTAGTGTAGCAAGCTGATGGACTTCCTAACCTAGCTTCTTCTTACTGTCCTTAACATGAGCAACACTACCCATAAACAGTCTACTGAGAGCATCGGCCACTACATTGGCCTTTCTCAAATGATAAAGGATACTCAGGTCGTAATATTTCAAGATCTCTAACCACCTTCTATGACGAAGGTTAAGATCTTTTTAAGAAAAGACATACTGAAGAATCTTATGATCTGTGAACACATCTATATGAACACCGTACAAGTAATGCCTCCAAATCTTTAAGGAAAAAACTACGGCGGCTAACTCAAGATCATGAGTAGGATAATTTTTCTCATGGTATTTAAGTTATCTAGAGGAGTAGGTTATGGCCTTACTATGCTGCATGAGGACACAACCCAAACCTACTCTGGATACATCACAATACACTACGAACCCATCTGTACCATCTGGAAGAGCCAAAACTAGAACTGATGTAAGCCGAGTCTTCAACTCCTGAAAACTCCTCTCGCAAGGATCTGACCACAGAAACTTGACTTTCTTCTGAGTCAGTCTGGATATAGGGGATGCAATAGAATAAAATCCCTCCAAAAACCATCTGTAATATCCAGCCAAACCCAAGAAGCTCCTGATATCTGATAGAGATACAAGGTGAGGCCAGTTTCTTACTGCTTTGGTCTTTTGAAGATCAAATCTAATACCATTACCATAAATGATATGATCAAGGAATGCTAATGACCTTAGCCAAAACTCACACTTACTGAATTTGGCAAACAACTGATGATTTCTGAGAGTCTACAATACTATTATAAGATGGTCTGTATGATCACGCTCATTGCGAAAGTAAACAAGGATGTCATCTATGAAGACTATGACGAACATGTCCAAGTACTGCTTGAACACATGATTCATCAAGTCCATGAAAGCTGTTGGGGCATTGGTAAGACCAAAGGATATAACTAAAAAATTGAAGTGACCATACTGAGTACGGAAGGCTATTTTCGAAATGTCACATTCTTTGACCCTGAGTTGATGATTGCCTGATCTGAGATCTATCTTGGAGAAATATCTAGCCCCCTAAAGTTGGTCAAATAAGTCATCGATTCTGTGAAGTGGATACTTGTTCTTGATTGTGACTTTATTAAGTTTACGGTGATTAATGCATATTCTGATAGAACCGTCTTTCTTTCGTATGAATAAGACTGGTGCACCCCATGGGGACACACTAGGTTTGATGAATCCCTTATCTAGGAGATCCTTTAATTGTTCTTTCAATTCTCTAAGCTCTACTGGTGCCATTTTGTATGGTGGAATAGATATAGGGTGAGTATCTAGAAGAAGATCATACCGAAGTCTATTTCCCTTTTGGGAGGAATTCCTGGAAGAACTTTAGGAAAAACATCTAAATATTCATTCACTACTGGGATTGATTCAATACTTGGAGTTTCAGAACTAGAGTCCTTAACTCAAATAAGATGATAGACACATCCCTTAGATATCAGTTTCCTTGCCCGAAAGTAGGAAATAAGATGACCTCTAAGAACTGAAATACTACCTCTCCACTCTAAAACAGGTTTACTTGGAAAGTGAAACGTGACAAGTTTGTTTCTACAGTCGATTGTGGCATAAAAGGAATGAAGCATATCCATGCCGAGAATGACATTAAAATCAGTAATCTCTAATTCGACTAAGTCTGCTGAAGTGACTTTCTGAGATACCATAATCGGATAGTTCCTGTATACCCATCAGTCTATGATGGTTTTACCCACTAGGATGGAGACTAAGAAAGGGTCTGCAGATTTTTAAGACTGACTTTGAAATCAACTGCTATATAAGGAGTAACAAAAGACAAAGAAGCTCCTGGATCTAGCAAACCGTAAACATGTGAATGAAAGATCTATAATATACCAATAACCACATCAAGAGAATTTTTTTGATCCTTTTTGGACTGAAGAGTGTAGAGTTTGTTTGGCGTTGCCTGCTAGTAGCACTAGAAGTGGTACCCTGCTAATTTGGGTGACCAGACTGAGCTGAGGAACGATTAAGCTGACCCTGAGGACCTGGTTAAGGAGAATTTCTGACTCTGTGGCCTAGCTTTCCATATCCTAATCAAACATCACTGCCAGCTCTCTAAGTACCCCGATGGTGTTTGCCATAAGTCTGACAAAGAGGATAGGTTCGGGCACTGCTAACACTACCTTGAAACTTAGATCCTGGTGCCCTATTTCTGTTGCCATCTCTGAATTTCGGCACTGGAGCACTAGCTGAGGAAGGATCTGGAATGGATGACTTTGGGTAGAACTAAGAACGACTTCCACCCTCTGACTTAGGCTGAGCAAAGTTGAAACTACCTGTCTTTGCTCTCTTATTCTACTTTTTACTCATCTTAATCTTCTGCTCTTGTATCTGTTGAGCATGGATAATAAGCCTGGCTATGTCCATCTCACTAATCAACATTGCAGATCTGCACTCATTGGCCACACTATTATTTACGCCAAAAATAAACTTACTCATCTTAGCCCTGTTGTCTAAAACTACATGAGGAGTGTATCTAGCTAGTTGAGTAAACTTAAGAGAATAGCCTTTCACTGACATGTTTCCCTACCTGAGGTTGATAAATTCTAGCACCTTATCTTTCCTCTACTCTAGGGGAAAGAATCTATCAAGAAAAATAGTGGCAAACTCCTCCTACTCTATAAGCCCTGCATCACCAGCCTTCTTTGTTTTCTATATTTGAACCATGTGTGAGCCACATCCGACAATTGATATAAAGCTAGCTTGGCAGTCACAATAGCTGATACCTCCATGATATCTGTAACCTTCTGAACCTGATCAAGAAATTCCTGAGGGTCCTTATCTGACTTAGACCCAAAAAGAGATGGTGGATTCATTCGGGTGAAGTCCCAAATCTTGGCTATTGCGGTGTTGGCCACTTGGTTGGCTGGAACGATAGTTGGTCGTTCATCTAGGAAGCAACTGAGTTAGCAAGAGTCATTAATATAGCTCTGAACTCTGTATGAGAAATATGTCCATCCAAGGGATCTGCTTGGACGGGCTGAAAGGCTGACTAATTTTCGTTTCTTCTCTTGGGAGGCATATTTTGTATAATAAAGGAAGAAATGAATCAGACTGAGAGTTAAACTTGAGATCATGCTCACTAGCACGACATAAATACTAAAAGAAGGGGAAATTGCTCCTAAAATATCTTATAGCCTCTTATACATCAATGTGGTGCACAACACACCCATGCACAAGACACTACTAGATGCGGCTTTCAGACTTTCTAGGACACTATTGAACCTTAGGCTCTGATACCAAGTTTGCAATGCCCCAAATCTGGTACCCAGAATGCAACACGGTGCTCATGACCCCAAAGGACCACAAGCAAACCCATGACTGATATCTGTAATTGAGCACTGCATAATATGATGTAAAAATGCGAAATTAAAGGTTGAAAGGCCATAAGGTTCAAATATAAGATAAAACATAACATCTAGAAATTCGGTATATCATTAACAAAATAACTAAAATAACTGTGAACATATTATAATCAGAAAGCCTCTAGACTGTCTTAATAAGGAGTTGATGGGACATGCCCCCAACTAACTCCAACTACTGAAATAACTAAGTACTAAATATATGAAATAATCAAATCATAATATCATCGAATAATAAGGACTCACTGCTAACTCTGACTGCTAAAACTGGATTACTATTGATGCTCTGGAGCTCATGCTTCTGAAACTATGGTATAAAATATCATAGCGCAAATGCGTCAGTATGATTGAATGTACTGGTATACAAGTAAGGTAAGCTAAATGCAAAGGGTTCAAATGCATGAACATTGCTAACTGACTGTATAACATGATCGTGAGAATACATACGTGAGTGTGTAACTGTGACTGGATTCATGAGTAATACTAACTACTGAGTCTAAATACTGATAACATAAGTCACTAATAACTGATATAACTGATACTGGGCGACTATGTCTGACAGTCTAGGTTCTGATAGTACTAGCTGAGTTTCTTACTGAGCTGAGTTTTGTACTGAGCTGAGTGACTGTATTTGATAGTCCTGGGTTCTGTAGAACTATCTGAGTTCTATTACTGAGACTGAGAGACTGTATCTGACAGTCCTGATTCTATAACTGAAATTGTAGGAGAATTCATCTAACCGATATACCTCTTTTTCTAAATTGATTTAGGGTCCAACCTGTCACCTCAGTTAGAAGGGTGTCAATACTGTGCCACTGATAAGGACAAGCTGTGAGAAATCCCTCGTCTAACAGGTAGTCTAAGAAGAACGGTGGGACCCTTATATAATAGGTTAAGCCACCTCATATACCCTCAGCTAGCAGGTTTGACGTCTTAACCTATACTAGCTACGTAGTTCTGGAACACAAGAATTGCTTCTAAGAATCTCACCCTCTACTAATTGGTGAGTTCCCATCCTTGGGCTTACTCGGTACTGAATCCTACTCCTATCTGAATAGACATTGAACATGATTAACTGAACTGAACTGAACTAGACTAAGTTTATTGAGTTCTATTAACTGACGGAATACTCTTGATATCGGATAACTGACTTAGATTACTGAGTTTTCCTGAGTCATGTAACTGACTGAAGTCTACTGAGTTCTAAAACTGACTGAGAATACTAGTAATCCTGGCATGACTAAGATTTATCATGAAACTGACATTGGCTCTAGGCATACAGCTAAGTTTTTGGGTACAAGTACCCCCAAGACTCGATAGCATAAAACTGACAAGACATGACACTTCTTGAACACATAACCATGGTCAATATTTCATAGTACTATCATTGGGGATTTTCATGAAATATCTGCATACCACAGGCTTACACATGAATAAGAATGCATATAAATATGTCATAATTCCCTAATCCTAATTTCATGAGCATTACATTAATCTATTACAATGCATAACAATAGCATGGGAGTTATTTTGAACATAATGGTAACATGAATTCATCATTTAGGTTCTATTGAGTCATAATGCACAAGTATTATTCTCTTAGGCATTTTATCAAACACCTAGTATGCTAACTTAGGGCTTAAGCATGATATCAAATTAATACCACATAATTCCCTAATTCAACAAAATTTCATAAATTTTAATCCACATACTAGCGTAGTTTCATGAACAAGACAAAAAGATTCCAACTTGGGAATCCTACAACAATAACTACATGAACATAATCAATCCAACATAAATATCATAATACATAATTTAAAGTTGGACTCTTAGGATTCATGGATGAAAGGAATCAATGAATGAACACTTGACATAACTTGGATGGAAATTCTTGAAAACTAACGGTAGAATCTCTTGAATTTAAAGCTCCTATGAAAATCCTAGACTTGTTCTTAAGAGTATTTGATAGTAACAACAATATTTTGATGAAATAAGGGCTGAATCTCTTGTTATTAGCTTATATAGGGGTGGAAAGTTGACCCTTTTGCCCTTAAAAATATAAATATTTATGACTAAAAACTGGGCATCGATACGATTGGCGACGTGGTGCACCAATGCATCGATGTAATACTCGACACATCGCGCCATGATCGTGCCAAGCCTCAATAGTTTTACTGGCAGTCCCTGCAACAATGTTAACCAATGCGATAGGCGATGCAGCATGCCAAAATCGCATTGGTCCACTATTTTAGGACACCAAACGTGGTCTAAATGAGGTTCAAAAAATCTAAAACTTATTCGAGAACACCTATTAAACTCTCTGATCATGAATTAACAAAAATATGGACTATTAAAGGACATTAACGTGGAAAAATGAGATTTCCAACTTTTGACGGCCAAAAATAAACTAAGTCTGGGAACTTAGCTAGAATTTTCTAAGTATGGGACCCCCCCTCCTCTCCTAACAAGCTTAGAGGATTGATTTAAGCTTAGAAATTTTGTTAGGTCTTACAATGGTTTCCTTCGGATATTTATTAATTACCGGTAGTTGAATAAGGTGATGGCAAAGAATAAGTACCCTCTTCCAAGGATAGATGATTTGTTTGATCATTTGTAGAGTGCTAAGTTTTCCTCCAAGATCGATCTTCGATTTGGGTATCATCAATTAAAGATTAGGCAGGTAGATATCCCTAAGTATTCCTTCCAAACTCGATACGGGTATTTTGAGTTTCTAGTTATGTTTTTTAGGTTGACCAATGCCCCAACAGCATTCATGAATTTGATTAAAAGGGTCTTTAATCGATTTTTGGATTTATTCGTTATTGTTTTCATAAACGATATTTTGGTATACTCGAAGAGTGAGGTAGATTATTCTAATCAACTTTGTATAGTGTTGCAGACCCTGAAAGAGCAGCAGTTGATGCCAAATTCTTAAAATATGTCTGTTGGTTGAACACTGTCACTTTTTTGTGTCATATTATTTCTAGTGACGGGATCATGGTGGATCCACAAAAATTTACAGTAGTTAAGAAGGGCCTATACCCACGACTCCAATTGATAATCAGAGCTTCTTAGGTTTATCCGGTTACTACAAGAGGTTTGTGGAGTGTTTCTTGACTATAGGTTCCTCGTTGACTAAGTTGACTCAGACGAATGTAAAGTTTTTGCAGTCTGATGTTTGACTCTACCTGAAAGCACTGATGGGTTTATGGGCTACTGTGATGTATTCCGTGTGTGACTTAGTTGTGTTCTAATGCAGCATGTCAAGGTTATAGATTCTGTCTCTAGACAGTTGAAGGTGCATGAGAGAAACTATCCGAATCATGACTTGGAATTATTTGTTATGGTATTCACGTTAAAATCTAGAGGCACTATTTATATGGAGTGTATGTGGATATCTTTTCTGATCATAAGAGCCTGTAGTATGTGTTTACTCAGAAAGAGTTGAACCTCAGGCAAAGAAGATGGCTTGAGATTCTCAAGGATTATGACATGACTCTTCACTACCATCCAGATAAAGCTAATGTGGTTGTTGATGCTCTTTGCAGGTTATCCATGGGGAGTCTTGCTCATGTGGATGAGGGAAAGTTGGAGTTGGTGAAAGATATTCACTATTTGGATAACCTTAGAGTTTATCTCTTGAACTCCAATGATGTGGTGCATTTGTGAAGGAAGTGGAGTGGTCGTCTCTTAGTGCTAAAATCTAGGAAAAGCAGTTGTAAGATCCTTTCTTAATAGGATCAAGGGTGATGTATGTGGAAGAAGGTAATGGCCTTTGAGATTAGTAGTGATGGTACCTTGTAATACCAAGGGAGATTATGTGTTCCCATTGTTGATGGATTTCCATAGAGGAACTTGGTTGGTTCGATAAAATTAATCATGACCTCAAGTAAATGTATTAGTGGAACAATATGAAGCGGGATGTGTCTAGTTTTGTGGCTAAGTGCATGGTGTTCAAACAAGTGAAGGTTGAGCACATAAGGCCTGGAGTATTGTATAAGATATTGAGTTACCAGAATGAAAGTGGGAAGTGATCAACATGGAATTAGTTACCAGTCTTCCTCAGTCTTGGAATTAGTTTGATGTGGTTTGGGTTATCATGAATAGGATGACAAAGTCTTCTCATTTCTTACCTGTGCAAAAAAATTTCTCGACAGAGGATTATGCAAGGTTGTATCTCCAAGTGATTTTAAAGTTGTATGGGGTACCTATTTCTATCATCTCGAATTGTGGTGTATAGTTTTCCTCTCACTTTTAGCAGTCATTTCAAAAAAGTTTGGAGACCAATGTGAGTCTTAGTACTGCTTTTTACCCACAATTAGATGGGCAATCCGAAAGGACTATTTGGACATTGGAGGATATGTTTCATGCTTGCATGATTGACTATAGTGGTAGTTAGGTTGAGTACTTTCTTCTTATGGAGTTTGCGTACAATAATAGCTACCACTCTAGCATTAGGATGGCTCCATTTAAGGGATTTTATGGTAGAAGGTGTAGGTCTCCTATTGGGTGGCTTGAGGTCAATGAGGTAGATATGTTTGGCTCAGATTTAGTTCACTAAGTTATGGAAAAGGTGAAGGTGATTTGGGATAGGCTTAAGTCTGCCCAAAGTTGCCAAAAGTCTTATAAAAATATGAGGCGTAGAAAGTTGGAGTTTGAGGTTGGGGATAAGGTGCTCTTAAGATGTCTCCCATGAAGGGAGTGATGAAGTTTAGGAAGAAGGGGAAGCTCGATACCAGATAAGTTGGTCCATATTTGATTTTGAGAAGGATTTGGTAATATTGTGTATGAGTTGGAGTTGCCTTCTAATTTGAGTTCTATCCACCCGGTATTCCATGTTTCTATGTTGAGGAAGTGTCTGGGTGATCCATCGCAGATTGTACCTATCAAAGATATTAGTAGTTTGTATTCTTTATCTTACGAAAAGGTCCCTGTGGAAATCTTAGATCATCAGGTTTGTTAGTTGCGGACTAAAGATGTGGCCCCGGTAAAGGTTTTATGGAGGAACCACAAGGTTGAAGAGGCTACATGGGAAGCTGAAGAGGACATGAAGTCTAAGTATCCTTTTCTATTTTTTGCTCCGGAGATTTGTTCTTAATGTATGTGTTCTTCTTGACATTGTTGTTTTCTAACTTAGTTAAAGGTAAGAGTAGAGGTGTTTGGGGTTTTAATCGTTCTTGTCAATGCCTGGTTCCATCATTCGGGGAAGAATGATCTAAGTGGAGGAAAATTAAAACAACCTAGGTTTTGGCCCTTGGAAATCTCCTGGGTTTTGAGTCTTCTGTTAATCATACTACTCACCATACTAGTCGTATGGTGTGGGTAAGGGTATAGGACCCTATTTGTTTATTGGTCAGGTTGATATTGGCCAAGTTCTGACCTAGATAAGATAAGACTCTATACGAGTCGCATATTGAAGTGACGAGAAGTATAGGTCCAATCGTATGTTGTCTTGTGTCTAGCCTTTGATTCTTTGTTAATGGTATGACTTAGAAGTACTTGTCGTATGGTGATGATACAAGTTAGGCAAGGGGATTCATATTTTTGGACAGAATGTAGTCCATCTTTTGTCTTGGATACAATTGGGGCATACCACTTGTACGATGTGGTTACAGTTTGAGGGTTCCAATAGTATCCACCTGCGGAAATTTTTACAATTTAAGTTGGGCGTATTATGGACATTTACCCTCTTAATTTCTTTTGTCCCCACGACATAAACACCTTTTGGGACCTCATTAACCCCCTGTTCTCAATCAAACACTCTTAAAAACCTCTCTCAAGCTTAGAGTTCAAGAAGAGGCTAGGGTTTCTTCAAGGAAATCAATTAAGGCTCCAAAGGGTGGTTTCTCTCCGTCTTCCTTGTTGTTTAAGGCATGTTAGACCTCACTCATTGTTAGTTCAACTAATGACATATTTTAATGAATAGTTTTCATGGTATTGTTGTGGATTCTTTTGGGGTTTTGAAATATATGTTGGGGGTTTGGTTGTTTATGGTTTAATAATGTTTAATCATGTTATATTTATGGTTATCACGTTATATATATGGTTTTGAACATGTGATTGCATGGGAATGGTCAATTGATACTTTGTTTTGGTTTTGAAAACTATATGCCCTCAATATATTTGTTAAAATGCCTATGAGAATGATTTTGTCACATAGTATGACTATTATTGAAAACTTTGTATTGCATAGTATGGTAATGGAACCTAAATTGGTTTAATAGGAAATGTGGGGTACATAGGAATCCCTTAAGTGTTGGCTAATGAAATTGTTTGCAAGCTATAGTCGGTATGACGATACCACTTCATAAAGCCTTACTATATGACTCCTGGAATTTGTGGTTTTGTTATTTACTAATGGTTTTAATTGGGCAATAATGGGGGTTGTGATAGCTAGTTGTGAAGGTGTGAGTCCAAATGACAGACACTGGGAACTCTTATTTGCCAACATGAGTGTTAGTATTGGTGATCTTAGACTTGTCGGGTACACGGGATTTCCCAAGTCTATACTTTTATATATGTATCATGGAGGGCGGAGGGTACACGGGAATCCCCGGCCCCTATAATATCTCCAATTCATGTAGCTACACGCACTGTGGCTTGTTCAGGGGGAAACATTGGACCCATATAACCTATGGGTGGATTTATAATGGTAAACCTACACAACCCAGGTTAAAGTTTTAAATGCATGCTAAACATGATCCCTTTCTTGGCATAGTGTATATATATATATATATGTGTGTGTGTGTGTGTGTGTGTGTATATATATATGTATGTATGTATGTGACTGCATATAGTTATTTACTTTGGTTAAAATAATGTCATTATTTTATCTTTATCATGAGTACATGCATGCATTCACCAGCTAACTGTCTTTGGACATTGTATCCCACGCGATACAGGAACCGACCATACTACTCCTTCTTCATAGTGACTTGAATTAGGGGACAGCATTCGCGTCAGACTGAAGTGGTGAGCTTCCATACTCTGGATGACTCCATTTCATGCTATGGACTTCTTTTTAAATTTTGTTATTTCTTGGACTTTGTTTTTGGTTATGGTTGTGGTCATGTCCAGACCGAATGTTCTTGGATTTCATTTAGAGGCTTTGTGTGACTGCTATAGGCATGCACGGTGTTGATATTGGTGTCAACCTTTGCATTGGTATTGGGGTTGACATCCGTTGGATGTTTGGTTGGATATTTGGTTGGTTATGGTTATGAACTTCCTTAAATGTCTTTCAATTAATTTTTTCTTATTTGTTATATGTTCGAAATCCATCTGACAGGGGGTAGTCTCCGGTCCTACTCGGACTTGATATGACCGACATAACTAGGCCCTAGTTCGACTCGTGTCACAGAACTTTGCATTAGATATGTCTCCCTAATTCAACTGATCATAAGTATCACTAGCCTAGGTAACCCGAGGAAGACTAGTAAGGACCAGTGGAACTCTACGTGAAGTAAAACAATCTAGAGCAGGGACCTTAGACTGGGCCTACACTCTATAAACAGTACGAGTTACCTCCACATTATCCTCAGGTAGGATAAAGGGTCCAGTAGAGTTTCTACAAACATCATATCTTCGAGGAGGCATGATCTGAAACGTGAGTAAGTCAGGAGTTAGAGAAGTTCATGACACTAGACTCTATAGCCTGAAATAGAACACAAGAAAGGGAAATAGTTCTAAAAGCCTTGTAGCCTCTCCCTTATAAATGTGGCATGCTACACACCCATAAAAGGGTCTCTACTCAAAATTACTTTATTGACACCCAACGACCTTGAACCATGCTCTGATATCAAGCTTGTCATAACCAGAATAAGGCCTCATCGTGACTGGTATTTCATGCCCATTATGGGCAGAAGACCACTCTCTTAGCCTAACCACCTAAGCACAATAAATATAAAGTGGAAGCAAAACCAAACCAAATAAAAATATGTAGATAAAATCCAAGAGAGAGAATATGAGTCAAACACAATGACCAACATCCCTACCTTACCTCTACCCTACCCCCCACACATACTTGTCCATAAATCCTCTAAAATCAGAAAACCAAATTAGGTCTGTACAGGCCCCCGACTAAGATAATGGAACTCTTCAATACCCAAAATATGAATATAATCAAAGAAAATGGTAAACCTTTCTGTAAGATGGAGGCTCAAAACTTCACAGCAACTCAACAGACAACCGCACCACCTAATGTTACACAGGGGTAATAGAAAAGTCTTCGAACCCTAGATCATGAAATAATGTAGCGTCCTAGGACGATCAGTAGGATAAGCACTAGCATGTAAATCAAGGAAAGTGATAAAATAATGCCAAGTCCAAAATCAGTTAAACCACCTGCGCACACACACAGATACATATATATAAGATGTTGAGATAGTGTAGAGGGCCATGAACATGAGATTTTAAAAACCAGTAGCCTAGACTGTGTAGCTCTATCCATCCTAAGGGCATCCATGGGTTATATAGGTTCAGCTCCCACTGCTGAAAGGGACCTAGTGCATGTTAGCTGCGTGAACCAAGAAAATACAAAGAAGGCAAGAAACACTACGGATCCATCTATCCAAAAAATATAATGTATGAACCAAGCACACGGTCATATAGACCCCCACGCCGGTAAACATAGTTTCTAGTATTGGTCCTCTTGGGACCTCCACCTTGAGATACACAATCCCTTTAATCTTAAATTAAAACCATTTCACACATAATCCCAAACATAAACAAAGAAGGATTATATTAAGGCATTTACCACATGGTATCATCATACCAATTACGCTTCCAAGCTTGTATAATTATGTTGATCCAATCTGATTAACCAATTGACTCCCAAGTTTTCTCTTAAAATTCTAAAATCATGACCACCAAGGACTTTCAAATCTATTTTATCCATTTTTTCATTAATTCAACGCAATGGTTTCAAAAGACTAATTACATTATCCAATTATCCATGTTTAAAAGCCAAGTTTACAAGTAGGTTGAGATTAATGACAACTCCAAGCCCAAAAATCCATGATTTGGGGAAACCCATGTCACCCATTCCAATTACCACACCAATTCACCTTTTTAGTCCCAAAAATCATTAGTCAAAGCATAAATAATGCATTTAGACCATGGAAATCCAATTTAAGAAATAATCATCAAAACCCTCAACCTAAATTTAAATCCAACCATTAAATCACTTGATCAGTGATTAAACATATTCCACAATATAAATTACAAGTTAGGGATGAGAGACATGCCTAAATACTAAATAAATTGAAAGAAAATTTGGAGTTTGAAGCTTAGAGATTGAATCTTATATGAACCCTAGTTTTTCTCTTGCTTGGGGAGAAGGGGGGTTGAGATGGAGAGATTAAGTTTGATTTGATTAATTGAAGATAAAAGGTTAATATAAATGTTTTTAAGTCATGAAAAATAAGTAGGAGGGGGGAAGACCAAAAATCCCTTAATGAAAATGTGTAGGAAAAATTGGGCCTAGTCGTTACAGGCCAGGTGATGACTCATGAGGTTTAACCATGAGTCATTACCTATACTCATGACCTGAATGTCATAATTCTTATCCTTTATTGTTATGACCATGAGTCGCTCACCATGACTCATTATCTTACGTCATGACTAGTGACATGGACTCGTGGTCAAGGTAGTGCATTTAGGCAACCTCACTGGTGAGACCATGAGTCTCACCCTACGACTTATGATAAGTGATAATGACTCATCACCTGAGTCTTAGTCACAACAGTATTGGCCAAAACCCAAAAATTTTAGAGTCCAAACCTGGGGTATTATATTCCCTAAGAATGAGAGCCTAAAGCTCTGAATTTTTTATCATTCCTGAACCTAGGAGTTGGTGCATTAGTATAATATAGGGTTGAACCATATGATTTCTTATAGAAGAAATACCATTTTCCATTCCCAGTTCTTTATTGACTGGCCTAAAAGTTAGCCATATTAACCCTCTCACTCTGATTCTCTTCTCTTTTATTCAACTTATCCCCCTTGACTTGGTACATTTAAATTATAAGCCAATATATGGCCATATCTCCAATTAATATTTTCATCCTAACCACGTTACTCCAAAACCTAGAAAGTCTTGACATAAACATGCTCATCATATTCCTCATGTCAGACATCATATCTAGCACATAGCAAGACAACTGGGTGAACATAAGACTGCAGTCCTTCACACTCATAGTACCTTGCTCTAAATTTATGACCTTTTAATTATTTTCCTCTTTAAACTTTCAAAAAAAATAATGGAAAAAAGCTCCCTAAAACTTCTCCCACTTTGTAGGCATAACATCTCTTCTTGGATGTCTTTGCAATTCATAAATCACAGACCCAATGACATCCTTAAGCTGATAGGGGATAAGCTCAACCTTTTTTGTATCTGTAACATGCATAACTCAAAGAATCTTCTTAATTTGATCAATAAATTTTTTTGGATCCTCACCAAGCTTTGACCCTGTGAAATTGAAGGGTTCATTCTGAGAAAATCACAAACTTAGATGCATCCTGAGAATTAGAGTTGGTTGGGACTGATTGGTTAGACTGGGTTGCCACTATCTAAGTCAATATCTAAATATCATTCCTAAACTTGGAATTAGGATCAACATGAGGTTGCTGAGCAATAGATGAACTCGAACACCACTGTGTAATCGACAGTACATATGGAGTCTCAGTATCAGCTTCCTTATCGAATGAATAAACTTTATTCTAGGTCTACATAGTAGAAAATTGAGGTACTAGAGTGGACTCAAATCTAGGATTAGTAGTCGGACTGATGGCTCTCTTTAAAGGAATAATCTGCAATGCTTATAAAGCATGAGTTAAAAGATACAGATAAAATTAAACTCTATCGCACAAACTAAATTATGAAAGAACGGTAATACTCAATTTTTTAAATGCCTTGCAACCTCCCAATTATAAATTATGACACCCTAAAAATCCAAGCAAATATTAGAACCATGTTTTAAGTTCATGCAAATCAAACCTTATGTATTGTAGTTTTATTGGTTATTTAGACATATATCAAAACCCCCAAATAGCTCCTAGCTAACAGACAAACCCCAAATAGATCCTAGCTAACAGACAAGCTGAAACATCCCTTAGCAATTAAATTATATTGAAGAATATAACTATAGTTTGATTCAAATAAGCATAACTTTTGGTATACTAAGAATTTATGATATCAACACCCACCCACAGATAATAATTGAATTATCTTTCCAATGATACCAATTTTGCCTTAATCTGCTATCGGGATAAAAGGTTATGGTCAAATTACTGAAGCGCTATCAAAGCGGCAAGTAACTACGACTCCTGATGAAGACTTAAAGTCAGACCCTGTGAGTAGTCACGAGAAGTCGTCATCACGATAGTAGGGGTCAGAATCTGGGTGCTTGATAACGACTCAAGCCACGACTCATGGCTAGACCCTACGAGTCGTGGCCAAACTCATTAGGACTACTTCTAGATATTTTTCAGACAAATCCTAAGGGATTTTTTGGTATTTTTCCACTTATTTAACCCCAAAACTACATCGTTTAAGGTATTTTAAGGCTGGATAAGAAGCCAAAACAACCCCAAATCCCTTATTCTTAATACAACACCAAAAATACTCCCAAGCCATGTGGTTTTCCTCTTCTCCAAAGTAAGAAATTAGGGTTTTTACATATTCACGTCCAAATCCCCAAAACTTTCGTTCAAGAATCAAAAGTAATCATGTATATGGGTATTCAATGACGAAATCCTTTCATCATCATACCAAAAATTATGATTTTTATTTATGAATCTTATGAATTCCATAAACTAGGGATCCATGAAAAGCATAAATCTCATGATTCCTCCATATAACTCTTGAATTCTACCATTAAATAGTGTTCCCTCATAATTTCAATTATTCTTCCGTACATTAATCATGATACTTCGTTACATTGATAAAATTGTTGGATTCTTGATTTTAAGTCATAAAATTTCTTATCATGTCATTGCTTTAAAATTATTGTATTTAATTATATTTTTAAATACTGGTGGGTTATGAACGCCCGATACCTAGATGATCATGCATGCTACACTTTTCAAGATTTTAAGTTATTCATACTATGTTTGTACCATAAAATTTATAACATTTACATAATAAGCACTCACTAGTATTATATCATGCTAATGACTAGTGGGAAAATCACATAAAATTTCTTAAAACAACTGATAGTCTGAGGGAAATTCATGATAGCTAAAGTTTGCATAGATGTATTTCATGAGTGTATAGATAGTAATATCTTAAATTTATACATGTGGGAAGTTTATTATAACTAATAAACACCAGTATCTTACCCCATGATAGAAGATTTTTTCTAATATGACATAGTTAGAAGCATGTACATGCGGGTCCAAATCACATATCTTAGGCAAAACATATAGTGGCAACGGAGTTATGGGACATGGGTTATCTAAACTCGTGTCTTCTCAATGCTAAATACTCCTTTCAAAATATGTTAGCGCTCATATTTTGTAATGTAATATAGTTGAATCATAGTTTGAGTCTATGCTCAACATATTTGTAAAACTATACTACTCTGAGCCTAAGCTCAAAATCATGTGCTAAAATCTGGTATTTAGGAAATATCTTTCGTCTATGCATATATTAACACATGAAAACTTGCTTAAAATTTTTCATAGCTTGTAGATACTTAAGAATGCTTCAAACTTCATAAAAAAAAAAATGTTAGTACAATAAGAGAGTATTATCAAATTCTACATGAAAAATCTACAGTATACATGGTAAATATTTCACAAAAATCAATACTTTTAAGAAACTCAATTCAGGGAAAATGTGTGTCAAAACCCTAGCTTTCAACCTAATTGCATATAATCTTGAAAGTAATTTGACGTGAGGATGACAAAAATTCCTCACTAATTTTTTGTTTATCTAATGAAGACAATAACTTTGACATAAGATGACTTGACTATCTTACTAGAACAGGAATCCTAGACGCTTGATTTGCCTTTTGAGAGAATAAAAGAAGAATTGACTTAAGTATTTTATATTTATACCTTTAGGAAATTTAAATATCATGGGATTGGGTAATAAGGTAAAGGAAAGTCAAAAATACCCTTTTAAACATTGCTGAAAAAAACAGGATATGTCTCATGAGTTATTTCGTGAATTGTGGATCATTTCAATGAGTCGTAGTCTATTTTGTAGAAACCTAAGAGATTTACGTTGATTCTTCACAGATATCTATGACTTCTACCCATTATTTAGAGAGTAAGTGCAAGCTCTCTTCTTAGTTCCACGGTTCACTTCATGATTCATGATTCCATTTCACGGACTATGCTATTATCGATAGTTACCTAGAGTGTTTGACAATTCTTAGACAATGTTCCATGATTTAGTCAAAAAATTGTATACAAAGATCATGGGTCATGGTATAACTCATGGTAACATGTAATTTCCTAAACTTTGAGGCATGTTTCCATGAGAGGTTTCACGAATCATGCACCTGGTTCATGACTCGTAAAGCAATCTGTGGGAACTAGAGAATTTTAAGTTTTTAACTTGATTTTTGCAAAAAGTATTGAATATTTGTAGGCTTAAAATCCGAGGTGTTATAATAAGTCCCCACCTAAGTAAAGTTTGAAAAAGTTAAGACAAAACCTACCTTGAAGTTGAAATGCAAGCCTGAAGTACTCAACAGAATGCTTACCCTATTGAGCAGCCTCAGAATTCTTTCAATTTATCAAAAATAGCTTATATATATAAAATATGAGTTCAATGATAACCATATTGATATATACCTTCATTCTGGATTTAAACATTACCCCAAAATCAATCCTTGAGAACCCAAGTTAAAAATTAGAATTTTAATATAAAATCAATTTTTCCATAATCCAAGTTGTTCAAATTTGAAATTTTATCAAAAACAGAGTTTGAAATTGAGCTATAAATCATCAAAATACCATTATTTGACTTTACCCAAAAATTTTAAGTTGAGAAACCCTGATTTGAAGGTAATTACACAAAATAATATGGACAAATGTTAAATTTATGATATGGAAGCTTATCCAACAAATAATCATTGAAATTACCCTTTGGGATCCCACAAAATTGTGTTTCAAAGCTCAAAATTTGAGTTATGGGCTAATTTCATTTAGGACTCCACAAAAATAGACCAACTATGCTACTAAGCTAATTTTGATATTACGGATTCAATGGAACCATCAGAAATACCAATGGGGCTCATTATAATTGGGCTTGTACCAAAGTCAACTCTAGGCAAAAGTTAATCAACTTCTCACCTGAACGTTTAAAATCACCCGAAAACCTCAAGACCTAAACCAAACGTGCTACTAATCCAAATTTTATATTTTTGAGCTGATAAGAATACAAAATTTTAATATGATGCTTAAATTATTAAATTTTTACCAAAGTCAACTCTATCAACTTAAAATCCTTTCAAAATCAAAAAATTGCATAAAATCCAACCAAACTCCTCGAGAACTACACCACCTATTACCATAACTCACAATATCATGAAGAAACTATGTGGAGGGAGAAAATTATCAAAATACTTAGAAATTCAGAAATCATAACTACGACTCTTGTAATGCATCATTCTCTCCTTTAGAAATCTATACATGAATTCTCGGAGTACTCTGTGTCCCATTACTTTATCTTAAAGATATCTATAATGTGAGTTTTAACTATCGGGGCTCCAGTAAGTGTTTTGATAAATACATCTACAAGCATAGCATAAGAATTAATAGAATTTTCAAGTAAGTGAGAATGTCAAGTTAAAGCGCCATTTATAGGCATTTCACTGAACTTCTTGATTAGAATAAATTAAATCTCCTATGTTGTCAAATCATTCCCTAGATATCTATAGTGTATGTAGTTACTTGGTTCTATAAGTCCTTAGTCTCGATATACTTTGAGATATTCGATATCTTGAATCTTTTCGGGATTAGCATATCTAAGGTCATTTCGAGTACTTCTTAGAACCAACATTTTTATTATCGGTGTAGTCGTCGGTATTCGATGTATTTAGGAGAGGATTTCTTTCACATGCTTTAGGAATTCTACCATAAATGGATTCATGTGTACTTACTCAACTGATATCTTGGAACGTTCATTTCCTATGTTGTTTGTGTCACCTGCATTGGATTTAATCGATACATTACTTGGGGTTCCCATAACTGTATCACCATTTGACGGTAGTGGTGTTTTGAGGTTAGCATTTTTGTTAGAAACATCCATCATCACTTGACTTATTTAATTTAATAAAATAATCTTCTGGGATGCAAAGAATTATACAATAATTTCTAACTCAAATATCTCTTCAACCCTACAGTGACCGAGATAGATTGAATGTCTTCAATTTGTTTTCTCCTTCAAGTGTTGTTTTCCTAGTCACACCCTTCAAAACTGGATTAATTTCATCATTAGGGGTATAATTCCTATTGTTTTGACGACTCCAGTTATTGCTGTTAATAGGAGTTAACGTTCCATCATTAACACGGTTTTGTTCATCAACAACTTTTTTCAACCCAAAAATCAAGGGTACTTTAACATTATTCTCATTATAGACACAATGTTGTTACAGGATATGCTTGTGCTCTCTTGATTATTGCTCAATTAGCTATTTTATGTTGTTTAAGAAATTATTATGATCTTTCTTGAGAAAATAGATTTTGCAAGTAAGCAAAAAATTAACACCAGGCCAAAAAATACTATAGTTGTTTTGTCCTCAAGGTTGATGCCAAACTGTTTAACCCTAGATATGTGATTCAAAATAACAATTGAATATGTATTAGAAAATTAAATCAAGAGGAACATACATTATTAAGTACAGCTATTATATTCCTGATGCATACAACTAGCTGAGAGAATGATCAAAGTAATATGAAAAACCAGTAAATTGCAAAGAAATGGAGTGAAGAAAGAAGTAAATTCTAATTGCATTATCGTTGTCTAATTATATGGTGTCACTACAAAAGAAACATGAGAGATTGAATTAAAACTGTAAGGGTTAATTTGGTTTGGAACAAGTTATCCTATGACTAATTATTCCAAGATTAGTTATATTGGGATAAGTATCCCACCATGTATATGAAATAATTTATCTCATCACTATGGTATAAATAGTAGAATAAATAATCTCAAGACTAACTAACAGATCCAACAAATGAAGGATAATTCTACTTTTTATCTCAGAATTATTATACCTTATATTTCATACCAAATAACTCCTAAGAGTAATATAGATATTGTTATGAAAATCATATGTGTTACAAGTGAGGAAAAAAAGTATATTTATAGTGTATAGCCTAAATAACATTGTTCGTCCTTTATGCCCCTCATAATGAACATTATGTACATGTTGAAGTTGTTACAAATAATGGATGGAGTGTTGAAATTATTAGAAGATATCTAGTTTATTAGTTTTAAAAGTTAGCTAGAAATTTTTACTATAGCAGTAGTCCATTTATACTGTTTTATTAATTTAATGTTTCATTGAGTTAGTGATCAATTAATTAGTTAGTTAGTTATTTAGAGCTATTTTCGGCTAAGAGAGTGAGGTTAAGAAACTTCTAGATGATTCTAGAAGTAGTGTACAAGTCTATAAATACCTTCTAAGCTCAGGCAGAAACTACACATTTGTAGTAGTTTTAGATATGATTTTTATTTTCCTTCTCTTCTTCTTCAATGGAGCTTTATTTGATATGCTTTCTCTGCTCTTAGATATTTTAAATAAGAGTTGTTGCTATTGTTTTTCACATGACATCAGAGCGGAGACTTTGATTGTTTAGAGGAGTAAATCAATAAAATTTAGACCTCTATTATAGTGGAGTTTAGATCTTTGATTCTTAGTTTTTGTAGTGGAGTTTAAATCTCTGTTCTTAGCTAATTTTTGAATTCAAAATTTGGCACCTAATATTTATTTGTGGGATCCTCTATATATAGGAGTATCAGAAGTGTCTGGAGCTACCTTAATTCTAATTAAGCTTGTTGGATCTAAGAACTATAGAGTGCGGAGTAGATCGATGAGGATGGTATTGCTAGGAAAAAAAATATGAATTTATGACTGGAGCATGTAGTATAGTTGGTTATAAAGTTAAATTACATGAGCAATGGGAGACTTGTAATGCAATTGTATTGTCATGGTTGATGGGTTCAGTAAGTGCATAATTTATGAGTAAACTTCTTTTTGCAACAATTTCATTTGAGGTATGGGAAGATCTGAAGAAATGATTTGACAATATGAATCTCATGAGACTCAATTAGTTAGATAGAGAAATTAATATATTATCACAAGGAACTGATTTAATAGAAACTTACTTCAAAAAAATTAAAGAATTTATGGAATGAGTATGAAGCAGTGATTCCAGCACCATCATGGTTTTTTTCAAAAAATTAAAGAATTTATAGAATGAGTATGAAGCAGTGATTCCAGCACCATCATGTTTTTTTTCCAAAGTCCAAAGATTATGCATATCCCCAATATGAATTGAGGTTGATTTAGTTTTTTAGTAGTTGAACAATCATATGACCAAGCTAAGAGACAAGTTTTATTAAAGGAAGTTACATCTACACTTAATCAAGTATATGTTATGATAATGGAAGATGAAATGCAATAATTGGATTGTAAAGCTACTATAAGTGAGAAGATAGATCCAATTGCAATGTAGGTGAATAAAGCATCATACATAAATTATGGAAATAAAAGTTATAAAAGGAAGAAGTATGATTATTGTCACTTTAATGGTCATACTAGAGAAGATTGCTACAAGTTGATAGGTTATCCTAATGATTGGATCAAAGAAATAAAAGCAGATATAACAATGGATATTTAAAAGAACATAGTCATCAAGGCTATGGAAGGATCAATAGACATGGATATGATAGAAATCAATATGTAGATCAAGTCAATACTCGGCATTCACATAATAATTTCATAAATGTAGGTCAAGTTGCTTCAACTAGTCATGAAGGCAACAAGAAGATCAATAATGTAATTTTGGCTAAAGGACAAGGCTTCACTAATGAAGAGTACAAGTAGATTATAGAGTCATTGAACAAGGATACACAAGATGTGAAGTAGGTCAACATGTCAAGTATAACTACTTGTTTACTATCTCATGTTGTGTCATAAGAGTGGATAGTAGATTTTGGTGCTATACACCTTATTATAGCAAAAAAGAATGTTCTTTTAACAAGCAAAGTAGTTAAAATTGGATTGCATAAGTTGAATCTTTCAAATGGAACAAAGGCTAATATTTCACATAGTAGAGAGGCTTTAGTTTTCCAAGATGAAGCTGTGAAGTACGTACTATTTTACATGATTTCAAGCTAAATTTATTATCAATATCCAAGGTTACTAGGCAACTATATATTTTTATATCCTACTATTATAACTTCTATGTGTTTCGAGACTTTTACAATGGCAGGTTGAAGGGGATTGATAGAGAAAAAAGGCTTATACATCCTTAAGAGTGAATGTAGAGTCAAGAACACACTTGAAGGTCCAGGAAAACTAGTGGTAGGAGTAACTGTGAAGGATATAATCTTATGTAATAGAAGGTTTGGTCATCTATCTGCTCAAGTATTAAGGTCATTAGATCTTTTAACTCACAATAAGGACATTGAGTCTTTCAATAATTGTCATGTCTATCCATTAGCTAAATAGACTAGGATGGCATTTCCTATTAGTAATACTAGATCTGTTGTGCATTTTGATGTTGTACATATGGATCTATGGGAACCTTATAAAACTCTAAATTTTGATAAGAAGTTCTATTTCTTGACAATTATATGGTGGATATACTTGGATCCATTTACTGCATCTTAAATCTGAGACCATAGTGGCTCTTAAAGGTTTTCAATTGATGATTAAGACTCAATTTAGGGCAAATGTCAAGACTGTAAGATCAGATAATGGAACATGGTTTTTTCACTCTCAATTTATATAATTATTTAAGTCTTTAGGTATCTTGCATCAAAGCAGTTTCCTTTATACACTATAATAAAATGGTGAGGTAGAGAGGAAATATAGACAGATCTTAAATATAGCTAAAGCTATCAGGTTTTAATATCATATGCCTATTAGATTTTGGGGAATAACTGTTCAAGCTATCGTATATTTAATGAACAGACTACCATCATCATCCATTGGTGGTAAAAGTCCATATGAGGTACTATTATCTAAGGTTCCTTCTTTGTCACATCTGAGAGTTGTTGGTTGCGTCTGTTATGCTTCAATCTAACCAAAGGGTGATAAATTTTCTGAAAGAGCTAGACCTACTGTATTGATGGGATATTCTATTTCATATAAGGTATATTTGTTAATGTACTTGAAAACAAAAAAATTATTTATAATAAAGATGTCATATTTTAAGAACATATGTTTTCATTTACCAACAAAAAGAGTCAGAGTGAATCTATAGATTTTTCACAACCATATGAAGACTTTAGTAGTGATGTAGACTCAAATATTTCAATAGATCATGTATGTGATCATACACTATATACAGAGGTGCCACCTCAAGACACTTTAGTACTTGGACCATCAATTAAAGCATTAACACCTATGCACTTAGTTGATACTTTATCTGAACCAGCTCTTATAAACACTGGTAATATGTAGTCTCCAGTTAGAAGAACTCCAAGAGTGACTAGGGAACCTATTTGTATAAAAGACTATGCCATACCAGATAAGAGAAAAGAGACAAGATACCTATTGTTAACTACTTCTCATATGATAGTACTACCCCAAGATATCAATGTTATGTGAATTGTTTTTCCACTTTAGTGGAACCACAATATTTCAATCAAGCTGCTAAAAATGAGAGGTAGATTCAAGCCAAGAAGTTGGAGATTGAAGCTCTTGAGGACAATCACACTTGGAAGGTAGTTGATTTAATTCCTATAAAGAATGTTATTAGATCAAATGGTTGTACAAAACTAAGTTTAAAGCCAGTAGAGATATTGAAAGGTTTAAGGCAAGACTAGTAGCTAAAGGATGTAGTCAATAAGAGGGTTTGGATTACCATGATATGTTCTCACCTATTGTTAAGATGGTAACTGTCAGGTGTGTTATTACTATAGCATTCTCAAATGGTTGGTGCTTATATCAAATAGATGCATATAATAAATTCTTACAGGGTGATTTAGATGAAGAAGTACATATGAAGTTGCTAAAGTTTTCAACAAAAGGGACAAAACAAAGTCTATGACTGCTTAAATTATTGTATGGGCTAAAAAAATCCTTAAGACAATGGAACACTAAGCTCACTTCAGTACTTCTCACTACAAGATTCACTCAAAGTACTTATGACTACTCATTTTTCACGTTAAAGAAGGTAGATGTGATGGTTATAGTCTTAGTATATATGGATGATTTACTCATCATTGGAGATAATGAAACTCTAATTTTTGAAGCCAAGGAAGTGTTGCATCAGTAATTCAAGCTCAAAGATTTAGGCGATCTTAAATGTTTTCTTAAAATTGAAGTATTGAGATCAAAACAATGGGTTATTATGAACCAAAAAAAGTATATTCTTGAACTGCTTTTAGAAATTGGTCGTACTAGTGCAAAATCAATATCCACAGCTTTGGAATCCAATGCCAAGTTAACATCAGTAGAATTTACCAAGGCTGTAGGTCTAACTAGAGATGTTATTCTGAAAGATATTACTTATTACCAAGGGTTTGTTGAAAAGCTGACATACTCCACAATCATAAGACCAGATATAAGCTATGTTGTTCAGACATTAAGCCAATTCATGCAATTACCTAAAAGTTCTTATTTAGAAGTTGCATATAATGTTGTCAAATACTTGAAAGCACAATAGGTCAAGGCATTTGGATGAATACTCAAACTAATACAGACTTGATTTCCTGGTGTGATTCTGATTGGGGTGTTTGTCCTAATACAAAAAAAAATTGTTACTGGATACGTGGTGCAATTTGGTGGTTCCTTGGTGTCTTGAAAGTCTAAGAAACAACATACTATTTGTAGAAACTCATCTGAAGCTTATTACAGGAGCATGGCTTCAGTTGTGGATGAGATCACATGGCTAGAAGGATTATTCATATAACTAAATATACTTATTCATAAGCCTATCACAATATTGAGTGATAGAAAATCTATTATTCAGTTGGCAGTTGTAATGCCCCGTACTTTTTCTAACTTAATTTCACTCCTAGAATGTCAAGAATTATCTTTAAAAAAATAAATATCTTTTTTTACGTATCGAATTTTGCATATTTAAACTCTCTATTATGTGAGAAATTGAATAAGCTTTCTATCAATACCAATTTCACCCAAATCAGATACTCGGTTGAGAAGTTATGGCGATTTTAGTAAAGTAGTATACCATCTGGGCAACCATCGCATCGCGGTGTAGAGTAAATTCCCAACCATCGCATTGTAGGGAAGCCTTATTTCCCATTTGTCCATTTTTAGTGGCTCATCATGATGGTGGCGAGTCGCGGTTATAGCCCAAATGATAAATTAGTAGGGCATCGCAGAAAAATTCAAGGTCCTAGTTGTCTAATTCCAGTGAGCCACTGCGATAGTGGCGCATCGCGGTGGCATACCAGTTCAAAAAACTTTTATTATTTCCAGATCTGTTTAAAAGTTTAAAGGGGCACTTTGGTCAATTCCCAATTTGTGAATAACACAAGATTAAACCCACTCTAAGCCTACTATGCATATTTTCATGCATTCTCTCTCAAAGAAAAACCCTAGAGCTCAAAAGCTTATTCTCCAAAAAATTAAATTTCTCCATTGTTTCTCCAAGAAAGCTCCAAATTGAGGATTCCCAAGGAAAGATAATTAAGAACTCATCTTCAAGAACTCAAATAGGAATCAATAATTCAAGATTCTTCATCTAATCATCCACCAAGGTATGTGGGGTTTATGAACAAGGATCTCCTTCCATCCTTGTGCCCAAAACAAAATTTTTACTTCAAATTTATAGGATTTTGAATGATTATACATGAGTTTTAAATTAGGGTTCATACCCATTATTGCTATTTTCAAGATTATGAGTTTTTGAGAGATTTTGAAGATGATTTACATGTCTATTTCTATATTTTCATGCCTATTGCAGTAAATTCCAGATTTTGAGATAAATTATCATAGTTTCATTATTAATCATGAACTTTATGATGTTTTATCATGTGTTTGATGCATGGGTTAGTAAGCCCAAGTTTATGTGTTGATTCTTCAAGCAAGATGATGCTTTAAGCATCCTATGATCAGATTAATTATAGATTTACAGTAAAGCTATGATCTTTTGATCCTCATATAAGATTTGGAATCTACTTTAAAGATTTATTATAGATTATAGAATTTAGAATAGCTTTATTTACATATTTAATTAGATAGATGCATAATTAGTTTCAGAATAAACTCTTATGCTAGTTTTAAAATAGATTTCCAACAAAATGGGCATACAGATTTAAAAGGGAATAGTATTTAGCACCGAGCGGAAAGTATGGGATTAGCATGCCCTATCTTCCATATAACTACATAGCCAACGTAGGTACAGATTATTCCCACTTCTACTTGTACGTGGATGATAGTTACAAATGTGATCACTTAGCTCAAGTTATACTTCTTGGAAAGAGTATGACACTATGACACCTCTCCCCATCGTGAGGCTTTCCCCATAGGGAAATAAGATGTTAGACTTCATGTTAGCTCACATGGTTTATGTCAGTTAGAAGAACCTCCCTTACAGATAAGCTTTAGATAAAGTAATAGTTTTAAAAGAAGTCCTTACTAGTAAAGAAAAGGTTTTAGAAAAACTAAGTGTAAAGCTCGCAACTTTATTCAGATTATGCTTTATAGAAAGATATTAGCTACAGATTTCCATTTTTAAATTTTAGATATAAAAGTGATCCCTTTTTACACTTGGACAGTATGATTTACAGACAGAACACTAGTATGACTTTCAGAACTAAATGTTATGACTCACTAGATTTACAAAGTATGATTTGTTATTCATGATTTCAGATTTCAGTATTCAAAAAGTGTCCTATCACTGTCCTTCATAAAATCATGTGAGCAGACTTAGTAGAGTTAGATATGGTTGACTTTGATCTTATTCTTGGCATGGATTGGCTCCATTTCTAATATGCATCCATAGATTATCGCAGTCGAGTGGTAAAGTTTCAGTTTCTAGATGAGCCAGTCTTTGAGTGGGAAGGAAATTCAGTATCTCCCAAAAGCCATTTCATATCCTATCTTAAATCCGAGAAGTTGATTTCCAAAGGTTATTTTTATCATCTAGTTTGAGTTAAAGATACTAAGTCTGAGACTCCAACAGTTCAGTCAGTCAGTGTAGTCAATGAGTTTCCTGATGTCTTTCCCAAAGATTTGCAAAGGGTACCTCCCAATAAGGAAATAGAGTTCAGTATTGACCTTCTCTTAGATACTCAGCCTATTTCTATTTCTCCTTATCATATGGCCCCCATCAAGCTTTAAGAGTTAAAAGAGCAATTCAAAGATCTTCTAGATAAAGGTTTCATAAGGCCCAGTGTTTCTCCATGGGGCGCTCCCGTCCTATTCATGCAAAAGAAAGATGGTTCTTTGCGAATGTGCATCGACTATCGTTGGTTAAATAAAGTTACAGTCAAAAACAAATATCCTCTCCCTAGAATTGATGACTTATTTGATCAACTCCAAGGTGTAAGTTATTTTTCTAAGATAGAACTTAGATACGGCTATCATCAGCTAAAGTAAGGGAATGTGATATTCCAAAGACAGCTTTTAGAACCTGTTGTGGTCATTTTGAGTTTCTAGTCATGTCCTTCGAGCTAACTAATGCCCTAGCAGCCTTCATGGACTTGATGAACACAGTGTTTAAAAAGTATCTAGACATATTTTTCATAGTTTTTATAGATGATATTCTTGTCTACTCTCATCATGAGGATGATCATGCAGACCATCTTACAATTGTGTTGTAAACTCTTAGAGATCACCAGTTGTTCGCCAAATTCAGTAAATGTGAATTTTGGCTAAGGTCAGTAATTTTTCTTGGTCATATTATTTCTAGTGAGGTTATTAGAGTTGATCCCCAAAAGATAGAAGCCATAAGAAATTGGCCTAAACCTATCTCTCCATCAGACATTAGGAGTTTTTTGGATTTAACTGGCTATTACAGAATTTTTGTTGAGGTTTTATCATCTATTGCATCTCTTATGTCTATATTGACTCAAAATAAAGTTAAGTTTCAGTGGTCAAATTCCTACAAGAAGAGTTTTCAGGAGTTGAAGACTCGACATACTTTAACTCCAATTTTAGCGTTACCTGATGGTATAGATGGTTTTGTTATTTATTGTGATACATATAGAGTTGATTTGGTTTGTGTTTGGATGTATAGAGGTAAGGTCATATACTATGCTTCTAGAAGCTAAAGCCTCATGAAAATAACTACCTGACCCATGATCTTGAGTTAGCTGCTTGATGTTGGGTGAATTATGCATTCTGGTGTTTTTATTCTAACCTTTTTATCCTTGTTTTTAGGATGATTCATGTTATTAATGTGTTTATAATGAGATAAATGATCATATATTCATCCAAGTATCTATTTACAATGTTTAACGGTGTTCCCACATATGTTTTGATTCAAATTGATCATTAGAAGTCAACCGCGAAAACTAATGTGACTAGCTTGACCTAGGTGTTTTTCTAGTCTATCATGTTGGGGTTTAATGTGTTTAATGAGTTCCTAAGGTTGTTATTTTGTATTTATATGTGAAAAAACTTGGCTATAATGTTCAAAGCTCAATTGGATCAATACAAGGGTCAAAACAAGAAGTTAAAGTTCAATGTGACTTTAGCCTATGCTTAACTCGTGTTTCTAGTTCATCGTTGAGGATGTTGTGTTGTTTTTAGCTCTAAATTGTTGTGTTTAATGTTATAGGATAATTGGTGAATTAAATATTATGATATATGAAGGATTTACAATTTTCAAATAAAGTGGAAACAACTCAAAAAGGCTTGGAATGGATTGCGGAAGCACAAAACACAGCTTGACGCCAATTTGGACATCTGAAAAGTATTGGGAGAGTGTGGGTGCGTGGGAAGGATTATGGGTGCGCACGACCCACTAATGGATTCATAAGGCACCCAAAACAGTGAACCAATGTAATTTAGACACAAAGCGATGCCACCCAAAGCGATAATAAATGCGGTGTGTTACTGGGTTTGCAGAGGACCAAAAACTGTTTCCTTGTTCAACAAGGCATGGGCTATTTCTTCTACTATAAATAGGACATCATTCACGTTTTTTTACTTACTTTTGAACATCCTTGGAAGATATTGGAGGCTACCACTACTTCCTTTTAGGGTTTTTATCATTCTTTAATTTTAGTTTCTTTCATGGTTTGTATCATCAATCCAAGGGATTGGATGATGAATATTTCCATTAAAGGCCAAAACTCCTTTTCTAGGGTTAAGTCCACATTCATGATTACTTTTATTTTGGATTAAGTTTGTTGAATTGCTTATCATTGTTGGTTGTTTTTTTATTATTTTTTTAACTATTTTAAGGATTAGCTATCCTTAGAATACATCAATTGTCAACCTTTTGAACTCGAGAAGGGGAATAGGGCGATAGAACATGGGAATAAACAAAGTATGCTTTGTATTCTTTTATGAAGTAAGGAATTCAAATTAGTTTCTAGGACAGGGATGTACTTAGATACCTTACTTGATTCACACATAAGATGATAGCTTTAAAGAACTTAAGTGGACTATTACATCCCCGGTAGCGGTGCGAAAAACTTGATAAGACCACATACACTTGCTTGTGCGCTTGGGCGCCGTTGCCGGGGACTTTTAACTAGAAAACTATCTAATTTTTAGTTATTCTATATTGAGCTGTAAATAGTTTTTGTTTAGTTTCTTTTTATTTTATTTTATTTTATTTCTCTTTTTATCATACTTTTTGATATGTCGGCCTGGGATAGATGGTTTTTGAGTGATGATGATTCTTATTGTTTCTGTAGGGGGCCATATCAAGCGAATTTTATCCAAATTTTTATGGAAGTGCGTGGGCGCGACCTTCACAAGCTATCTGCGGATCAGACTGTAACTTGGTGCTTGGTTTGTGGTCAAAGTGGTCATACTGCAGCTATGTGTGCTATCAACCCTGATTCAATATTGTTTATGGGCTATGCTGAAAGGCAAAATTATATAAACTACTACAATCAAAAGGGGTAGAATCAGTCACAAATTCAGTCATGGAACAACCAACAGCAGTTTCAGCAGCAACAATAAATCATGCAAGCCACAACTTAAACTTGTAATTTAGAAAAGATGATAAAACAAATTTTAGCTTCTCAGGTACAGTTATTAGCAGCCATGAAGAACTATCAGGAGGCTTCAAAGCAATTGGATAATAAGCTGGAGTTAGATACAGAGTTGACTCCCCAACCGATTGTAAAGAAAGTTATTGATAATTTGAGAAAGTTTTGAGTACTCGAAAACTAAAATTGTTGAACGGGTTAAGGAGATACCACCACCACCATGTCCACAGATGATAAGATAAGAAAAATATAAGGAGGATACTAGCTAATTTGTGGAGCAAACACAAGAATCGCAGCCACTCAACTGTCATTTTTCTTTTGAGACTGAAATTGAGAAGGTGAACAAAAGTGAGTGTGGAGTAGATTGTGTAGATTTTGAAGTGGGATTAGTTGGGCATCACTCAAAGCACTTTTCTACATTATGTTTAGATGATGTCTTATTTGTGGAATCATTTAAAATAGTGGAAGAGTGTGGAGATGAGGAACAAGAATTCTATATTCTTGATTTTGCACCAGTGAAGCAACATAAAAACACAGCTCCCTTTAAGTCTTAGTGGTTTACCATGCACATTCTATTACTGGGTTCCTTAATTTTTGTACCACCTTCCTATGATCGAGGAAAGGAGATGGATGTGATGCTGGGGGTGAAATTTATATTCTCAAGGTAGAGAAAAAATTTGATTGGGTCTTGCCGCGATAATAAATTAGGTGCTTCTTAGGAGGAAACCCAAGTAAAGGTATGTTTTATTTTTTTAGTATTTTTATTTTTTAATTCATGTAGTTTTTGTTTTTGGTTGAGTCACAAGTTAATGGGAAGTCTGAGTACCATAAACTTAAGCTAAGGATCATGGCAAAAACTGAATGCGGGGTCCCATAGATCTCCTTTATGTGTGAAGATGCTACTAGCTAGGCCTAGAGGCCTCGGGGAGTATTTCTATATCTTACTTTTAAGTTCACTTTGGGGACAAAGTAGATTTTTAAGTGTGGGGTGGGAAAATTCCCAAATTTTGGCTCAATTTAAAAACTATTTGTGTAAGATATTCTTGTTGGTTCTATTTTTTATTACATGATGCAGTGGGGTTTTTTGTATAAGCATGTTGATTGAGTGAATTGCTACTTTTTAGACACCTAGGCTCATGTTTATGACTCTAGTATTTGTGGCTTAAATTTGAATTCATGCTATTATTTGGTTGGGAGTCTATGATGATCCTATTGAGTTGAGCATGTGCCATATGCGTTTAAGGTTTTGTATATTCCTTGTTGCATGTGATGTCTAGAACTTGCCCGGTGTGTATGCAAAGCAAAATAAAGAGTGTGAGTTTAGAAGATGATATAGGCATTTCTTTGATAGCCTTGTTTTATGCCTTCTATTTGCTCTACCCTTTATGCATTATCCTAGCTAACCCCCATTGAGCCTTTAGCCTTTTCTTTGGTAACCTCGTAAGTAGCCTAATCTCTTCTTTGATAGACCATAATTTGATCCAAAAAACATTGAAGTGCTTTAATAAAAAATTAATAGAGTAAGGATTTTAAGAAATAAAAAAGAAAAGGTAAAATTGATGCTCCAAGGTAAGAGTTATTGGTGTTTATATTTGATGTGTGGTGGTTGGGTGTGATGTAATTTATGCTATAAATATTGCCATGGTTGTAAAAAGAGAGAAAAATTAATTCTTGTGGTAATAAAGTATATGCCCACCAAGTGTTTGTGAAAAAGCTTAAAAGAGATGGAGCAAAAATAAAGGTGATGGGTGGATGGAAAAGGTGTAATTTGGTTGTTGGAGAGTGGTTTTAAATGTATGAAGCAATGTATTAAAGCGCTTAGAGAGGTTAGTCACTATTCTTGTCCAAAATAGTTCTTACCCATCCGTTAGCCTACATTAAAACCCGTAAAAGACTTATTTGATCCTAGGTTCATCATTCTAATATTAGTGGAGCACTACACTAAGCGAAATCCTATGGTTCATTATGTGTAACTTGTGAATTTCTTGTGAGAGTGAGCGTAATTTAATTTATATACCCATTGTGATAATTTGCATTATTGTGAGTGAATTTGGGTAACTCTCTTGTTGTGAGGGACACATGTTTGATGAATATTGGTGATTCTTTTGATGTCTTTGATTGAACAATTATTATGAGTTTTCCACTTATGTAGTCCATTCTTAAGGCTAGGATGTTTTGAAGTAGGATTCGTAAGCTTTCAATTGTGTATAACATGATTAGTGTTGTAAACTTGCATTCCATGTAGTCATTGTAGTGCTAGCTTGAATTTCTTGAATGTTGTAGAAGTTTAGAGTCTTCCCAACTCATGATATTTTAGTTAAGATTTGTTTGAGGACGAACAAGGCTTTAAGTGTATGGTGGTGATGTTGGGTGAATTATGCATTCTAGCGTTACTATTCTAGCCTTTTTAGCCTTGTTTTAAGGATGATTCATGTTCTTAATGTGCTTATAATGAGATAAATGTGCATCTATGTGTCCAATTATATGTTTACAATGTTTATGGTGTTCCCATACAAGTCTGGATTCAAATTGTTCATTTAGAAGTCAACCGCGAAAACTAGTGTGACTAGCTTGAGCTAGGTGTTTGTCTAGTCTATCATGTTGGGGTTTAATGTGTTTAATGAGTTCCTAAGGTTTTTATTGTGCATTTATATGTGAAAAAACTTAGTTATAATGTTCAAGGGTCAATTAGATCAAGACAAGGGTCAAAACAAGAAGTTAAAGTTCAATGTTACTTTAGCCTATGCTTAGCTCGAGTTTCTAGTTCATCGTTGAGGATGTTGTGTTGTTTTAAGATCTAAATTGTTGTGTTTAATGTTATACAATTATTGGTGAATGGAATATTATGATATATAAAGGATTTACAAGCTTTAAATCAAGTGGAAACAACTCAAAAAGGCTTAGAACGGATCACGGAAGCACAAAACACAGCTTGATGCCAATTTGGACACCTGAAAAGTATTAGGAGTGTGGGAACGTGGCAAGGAGTTTGGGCGCATGCGACCCACCAATGGATTCAAAAGGCACCCAAAACAGTGAACCAATGCAACGCGACACCACCCAACGCGGCGCGTCACTGGGTTCGCAGACGACCAGAAACTGTTTCCTTGTTCAACAAGGCATAGACTATTTCTTCTACTATAAATAGGACATTATTCACCACAACTTCTTTTTAAGGTTTTTATCATTCAATAATTTTAGTTTCTTTCATGGTTTGTATCATCAATCCAAGGGATTGGATGATGAATATTTCCATTAAAGGCTAAAACTCCTTTTCCGGGGTTAAGGCCATGTTCATGATTACTTTTGTTTTGAATTAATTTTGTTGAATTTCTTATCATTCTTGGTTGTTTTTTTATTCTTGTTTTAACTATTTTAAGGATTATCTACCCTTAGAATACATCAATTGTCAACCTTGTAAACTTGAGAGGAGGAATAGGGTGATAGAACATGGGAATAAACAAAGTATGGTTTATATTCTTTTATGAACTAAGGAATTCAAATTAGTGTCTAGGACAAGGATGTACTTAGATGCCTTACTTGATTCACATGTAGGATGATAGCTTTAAAGAACTTAAGTGGACTATTACATCCCCGGCAACGGCGCTAAAAACTTGATAAGACCAAGTACACTTGTGTGTACGTTTAGGCGTTGTCACTGCTGTTGTGTTTACTTTGAAAATATGAAGACATTATTTATATAGGGTGCATGTTGATGTGTTTACGGATCACAAAATCTTGCAGTATGTGTTTACCTAGAGGGAGTTAAATCTTTGGTAGAGAAGGTGGTTAGAATTGTTGAAAGATTATGATATGAGTGTGTTGTATCATCCGGGCAAGGCCAATGTAGTGGCAGACTCCCTTAGTAGATTGTCTATGGGCAGTGTTGCTCATGTGTCGAATGATAAGAAGGAGTTAGCTTGGGAAGTTCATCGGTTAGCTAGGTTGTGTGTGATATTGGTTGATTCAGCTGAAGGGAATATCTGGGTTCAGAGTAGCTCCAAATATTCTCTGGTTTTGGAAGTGAAAGAGAAGCAAGATAAGGATCCTAGTTTAGTCAAACTAAAGGACTCAGTTAAAGACCAAAGGAAAGAGGTTTTCTTCCAAGGGGGAGATGGTGTGTTGAGGTACCAGAGTAGATTGTGTGTACCATGTGTTGATAATTTAAGGCAACGGATTATGGAGGAAGTGCATGGTGCACATTATTCCATTAATCCAGGTGCTACCAAGATATACCACGACTTGCAGGAAATCTATTGGTGAAGTGGTATGAAGAATGATATAACAGAGTTTGTAGCAAAGTGTACAACTTGTCAATATGTTAAGGTAGAGAACCAAAAACCCGGTGGTACATTGCAAGAGTCTAGTATCCCCACTTAGAAATGGGAAGTGTTGAATATGAACTTTGTGACTGGTTTACCCCATTCGCATCGTCAGCATGATTTGATTTAGGTTACTGTAGACAGATTGACTAAGTCAGTGCATTTCTTGCCAGTTCACACGTCTTACACAGATGAAGATTATGCCAAGCTTTATATCAGAGAGTTAATTAGATTGCATGGAGTTCCTTTATCAATCATCTCAGATAGGGGTACTCAATTTATCTCTTAGTTTTGGAAAGCCTTTCAGAAGGGTCTTGGTACCCAAGTTCATCATAGTTCAGTTTTTTATCCTCAGATGGATGGTCAGGCAGAGAAGACCATTCAGACCCTAGAGGACATGTTAAGGGTATGTGTTCTTGATTTCAAAGGTAGTTGGGATGAGCACTTACCGTTGATTAAGTTCGCTTATAATAACAGTTATCATGCTAGTATTCAGATAGCTCCATTTGAGGCTCTTTATGGGCGAAGATGTAGATCGCTAGTTGGTTGGTTCGAATGGGTGAGGCCATTTTGATTGGGCTAGACATGGTGTTTGAGGCCATGAAGAAAGTTTGGTTGATTCGAGAGAGATTGAAAGCATCCCAAAGTCATTAGAAATCTTATGTTGACGTAAGAAGAAGAGATCTTGAGTTTAATGTTGATGACCTTGGTTATTTACAAGTTTCACCCATGAAAGGGGTGAAGAGATTTAGCAAAAGGGGGAATCTTAGTCCCCGATATGTAGGTGCCTTTCGGATTTTGAGTCGTGTTGGAAAGGTAGCATATGAGCTTGAGATACCCACAGATTTATCCCCAGTTCATCCAGTTTTCCGTGTGTCCTTGTTGAAGAAGTTCAAGGACGATTCAGCCATTATAGTTCATCTAAAAAGTACAAATATTCAGAATAACCTTTCATTGACTGATTCCCAGTAGAGATTCTTGATCATCAAATCCGTAGACTAAGGAACAAAGAAGTTCCCTTGGTTAAAGTTCTGTAGCGAAACCAGTTCGTTGAGGATGCTACATAGGAAATAAAAGCAGACATGCGTACCAAGTATCCTCATCTCTTCTCCACAAACTTAGATTCAGCCGAAGGTAATAGTTTTCCTACATTCAGTTCTTTTCCAGTCTCAGATTCAGCCATATAGATATTTTCATGTAAATTCATGCACTCGTAGATCAGTTCAGTAGCTCAGAATGTGTTTCATTTAGTCATATACCTATTTTAGTTGTGCATGATATCTTATAGCCTCAGATTCCTCAGTATTTTCAGCTTAACTAGCCACATTCGAGGATAAATATTCCCAAGGGGGAGATATTGTAATACCCTGTACTTTTCCTAGCTTAATTTCGCATCTACAATGTCAAGAATTAGCTTTAAAAAATAAATATCTTTTGTTACGTATAGAATTTTATAGATTTAGACTCTCTGTTGTGTGTGAAATTGAATAAGCTTCCATTGATACCAATTTCGCCCAAATCGGATACTCGGTTGAGAAGTTATGGAGATTTTAGTAAAGCAGTGTACCATCTGGGCAACTATCGCATTGCGGTGAAAGGTAAATTCCCAATTGTCAAGTTCCAGTGACTCTCCATGATATCCCTGCATCATAGAGAAGCCTTATTTCGTATTTGTCTATTTCCAGTGGCTCACCGCAATGGTGGTGCATCGCGGTGATGGCCCAATGACAAATCAGTAGGGCATCATGATAGCTATGCATCGCGGAGAAATTCTAGGTCCCAGTTGTCTAATTCCAGTGAGCCACCACGATTGTGGCACGTCGCGGTGGCATGCCAGTTCAAAAAGTTTTATTGTTTCCAGCTCTGATTAAAAGTTTAAAGTGGCACTTTGGTCAATTCCCAAGCCGCCAATTCGTGAATAACACAATATTAAACCCATTCTAAGCCTATTATGCTTATTTTCATCCATTCTCTCTCAAAGAAAAACCCTAGAGCTCAAAAGCTTCTTCTCCAAGAAATTAAATTCCTCCATTGTTTCTCCAAGAAAGCTCCAAATTGAGGATTTCCCAAACAAGATAATCACAACTCATCTTCAAGAACTCAAATAGGAATCAATAATTCAAGGTTCTTCATCTAATCATCTACCAAGGTATGTGGAGTTTATGAACAAGGATCTTCTTCCATCCTTGTGCCCAAAACCAAGTTTTTACTTCAAATTTATATGATTTTGAATGATTATGCATGATTTTTAAATTAGGTTTCATACCCATTATTAATATTTGCAAGATTATGAGTTTTTGAGAGATTTTGAAAATGATTTACATGTCTATTTCTATATTTTCATGCCTATTGTAGTAAATTCCAAATTTTGAGATGAATTAGCATAGTTTCATTATCAAGTATGAACTTTATGATGTTTTAACATGTGTTTATGCATGGGTTATTAAGCCTAAGTTTATATGTTGATATTTTAAGAAAGATGATGCTTTAAGCATCTTATAATCATATTAATTACAGATTTATAGTAAAGCTTTGATCTTTTGATCCTCAACTAAGATTTGAAATCCACTTTACAGATTTATTACAGATTACAGAGTTCAAAACAGCTTTATTTATAGATTTAATCAGATAGATGCATAATTGGTTTTAGAATAAAATCTTATGCTAGTTTTAAAGTGGATTTCCAACAGAATGAGCATACAGATTTAAAAGTGAGTAGTATTTAACATCAAGCGGGCACTGTGGGATTAGCGTGCCCTATCTTCTACAGAACTACGTAGCCAACGTAGGTTTAGATTATTCCCACTTCTACGTGGATGACATTTATAGATGTGATCACTTAGCTCAGGTTATACTCCTTGTCAAGAGTATGACACCTCTCCCCATCGTGAGGTTTTTCCTATTGGGGAATGAGATGTTGGACTCCATGTTAGCTCACATGGTTTATATCGGTTAGAAGAACCTCCCTTACAGATAAGCTTCAGATAAAGTAGCAGTTTTAAAAGAAGTCTTTACTAGTAAAGAAAAGATTTTAGAAAAACTAAGTGTAAAGGCTCGCAAGTTTATTCAGATTATGCTTTACAAAAAGATATTAGCTACAGATTTTGGCTTTCAGATTTTAGATATAAAAGTGAGAATTTTTTACACTTAGACAGTATGATTTATAGTCAGAAAACTAGTATGGCTTTCAGAACTAAATGTTATGACTCACTAGATTTGCAAAGTATGATTTGTTATTCATGATTTCAGATTTCGGTAGTTCAGATATTCCAGCTCATGTGAGTCATTCACATTTAGCATGCATTGTTTTACAAATTATGATGATGATATAATATTTTACTTATGCACTCACCCCCATATACTCAGTACATCATCAAAGTATTAATCCACATATACGTCTATGTGTTACATTATTTCATAATGTAGGTTCAGGTGCTCAGTATCAGCAGCGTGAGTAGTTCGAGCATCTCCATCTACATCCTATAGTTGGTGAGTCCTCATAGTTCGGGGACTTATTCATTCAAATTTTGTAGCTTATTAGTCTATATGATTCAGTATTTCTTTTCAGACAGTTTGAGTTAGCTGGGAGTCTGTCCAAGTGACTCTCTAGATATTAGTAGCAGAGGCTTGTCAGACTACTAGTTTTGATTCAGATTATTCAGTATTAAGGTTTCAAACATTATTTTCAGATATTTTATTCAGTCAGTTTTCCTCATATAGTATGACTCTTATGTCTATGTTTCCTTTATTATGAGATTCACACTTAGTAGAAGGCAGACAGGGTTAGCTTAAGGCTACTCATAGTTTTGAGCACTGTGTGACATCTCGAGACCAGATTTTGGGGCATTACACCAGCCAAATCCTATATTTCATGAAAGAACTAAACACATAGAGACTGATTGTCATTCATTAGAAAAAAAATCAAGAATGGTTTGGTAAAGACTATGTATGTTCCTACACAACATCAGGTAGCTGGCTGATATATTGACCAAAATCTTGAGTCATGATCAACATCTATGTTTACTAGGAAATCTTGGTGTGCTCAATATTCTTCAGCCTTCACCTTGAGAGGAAGTGTTGAAATTATTAGAATCTATCTAGTTGATTTCTTTTAAAAGTTAGTTAGCAATTTTTATTGTAGAAGCAACTTATTTTTACTGTCTCATTGAGTTAGTGATTGATTAGTTAGTTAGTTAGTTAGTTAGTTAGTTAGAGCATTTTCCAGCTAAGAGAGTGAGGTTAAGAAGCTTCTAGATGATTTAGAAGTAATATACAGGTCTATAAATATCTTCTAAGCTCAGGAAGAAACTACACATTTGCAACAGTTTTAGATACAAGTTTCTTTTTCCTTCTCTTCTTCTTCAATGGAGCTTTCTCTGTGCTTAGATATTGCAAATGTGAGTTGTTGTGGTGGTTTTTCATATGGAGTTAATCCCAAATTCTCCAGAAATGATTGTGAATTATTCTAGTTGGGCACTAATGATATTTATTTTTGATCTTATCACTCTAGAGCAAGATGGACCTCAATGTCATTCTGGACTTTCAATTGAGAGGAGACTTAAGCCCGGTGTTATTATTGTTGAGTTGGACCTGATGAGATTTTGATTGTCACATGTTACCCTTTGATATACCCAAATGTTAAACTAAATTTTGGCCCATACGATATTTTTTTTCCTAAAGGAAGAGTGGCTCGATCTTGAACATTTTAAATTTGAAAAATGAAAGATTTTGACTTTTTATTTTTTTTAGATGAAAAACAACAAAAAGATGTGGAAAGGAATTTGCTCTATATATATCTATGATATATTAAGAGTATGAAGGACCTTAGAAATGTTGTTTGAATTTTTTATCCTTCATTAAAAGTCCTTGCTTTAAAAAAAATCGCCTTTTCATTATTTTCTTTTAATATTTAAGAGTTAAAAAATTCTAAATCTTTCCTTTCCTTATTAGAAGTCATCAAAATTAATGACAACTGATATTTTTTTCTTTAGTTTAAGAATTCTAAATCAACTAAATTTGACTTTAAGAAGATTTGATAAATCTAGAAATAAATATAAAACTATTAAAATAAGAAAAATTTAAGAAGTACCAAATTTTTAAAAGTTTTAATTACATAATAATATTGTAATCAATGATTTTATAAAGATTTGACTTTAAAAATAAGAAAAGATTTAAAATATAAAAAAAGAAAAATAATTGAAACACAAATATGGTTCAAGTTGTTGCATCTCTCTTAGCCTGTACAACAAGGGAAAGAGGTATTATATGGCAAACGTAAAAGTAATGATCCATCAACCACTTAAAACTTTTGGTGGTATAACATATATGTGTATATGTTTATATTTACATTATTATATTAAAGTGTGAAAGATTTTTAAAAAGTGATTTGAACATTTACATTTTATTAAAAATCTCCGCATTAGATAAAATTATTTAATTTTAAATAATCAAACACTACACGTGCGACACACATACAATTAAACTAGTAACTAAAAAATGATGAGGAAAAAAAGGTGTAATAATATGTGTGGTCAGTGTTATGGTAGAGAATGTGTCATGAAATATATGGAGTCAAAGTACCTTTGGTAGTTATGCACCCATGAATATTGAGAGAGACTTGAATCTTTTCGTGATTCTTTATAGTGAACTTGAAGATCCTGTGATTCCCGTAAGGATCCTTCCTCACGCATACTTGGTCAATAATACGTACGTGGCGGATGTACTCATAAAACGGCAGTGTAATAAATAAAAGTTATTTGATGGTTTTTCATGCGTTTTTGACAAATAAACAAACAATTTGATTGGTTTTTACTTTAATATTTACTTTATTAAAAGAACGTCTAATAGACAACAGGTGGCGGATGTACCTTAATATTGAGCTACAAGTTCAATCAAATCTAATTTTTTTAATACAAAATATAATTTATATATAAAAAGTTATATTTGTCTTTCCAATAACAATTAGATTTTGAACGCATTAATTCAAAATTATAGTGAATTTAGTACTAGAACCTTAAATGTCACTTTATGAAAGAAAAATGATTTTTACGTAATAGATACAAAATTAAGTGATCATAAATAAAATTTACTCCTCAACACATATATGTACTTACTTGTTATAACTACTTTCATTGGCAGACATTGACATTTAACCAAGTTGAAATAAGCATATCAATCACACACAAATATACATACAAGAGATCAAGGTTAAAAGCAACATTTTCATGATCTGTAATTACGACTATCGAACAATTTGTAGTTTTGACTATCTTTCTTATATACACAGTACGCATTTCTTTTTTAACATGTTCTGCTAAAATGAAAAATTCAGTTCTTTTTGTTTGCTCAACGGAAATAAAACAAAAAGCTAAAAATGAAATTAATTGGAATTTCAAGTGAAACCCTTTAAGTTAGTGGGCGTTTCGATATAAAAATTGTGCAATTTTTAAAAAGTAATATTTGAAAAAGAGTTGAGAAGAATATTTGGCAATTGAAATTGGCTTGAATTTTTGTGAGTGGTTTGAAGTGAAAAATTCTGAAACAGTTTTTGCAGTTTTTGAAATTCAGAAATGTTGAATCTATAAAGTTATGATAATTTTATGTCCAAATAGATTTTCGAAATACTAATATTATGGGAAAATGACCAAACGGCTCTGAAATGGTGTAAAACTTTTGCATGGGTTCGTCGTCTCCTCTTGGGCTACGAAGAAACGAGATATGCTATATATTTCTCTTTCGATTTTTTTAGTATGTTTACCTCCACGAAGCTTAAAATATAATACATGTCCCATTTTATACTATCACTGTTTTAATTGATTCAAAATTTCAAATAAAAAAGATGATGTCCTATTATAATAAATACAATTTTGTATCCCTACGTAAAATTATTGAATGAGTGAAAATTATTTTCACCCCTCAACTTTGCTTTAAAAATTAAATCACCCCCACCCCCACACCCCTTCCTCCCTCCGCTCAATTTTGAACAATTCAAATTCCCCTTTTTTGTCCTATGTAATATCCATTTTATTTTTATTATATCAAATACATTTATGTAATATCTTTTTATAGTATAGATATTTTATTTTTTTCAATCTAGGTATTTGTAACTTTTTATTTAAGTTTATTAACATTATTAGTAGAATAATGCCTTGATGAATTTGTCACAAAATTTAATGTTATTTTTATGACAGTTATTTCTGTATTATATGCATTTAGCATGTGTATATGTATATGTCTGCATGTGCATATATTTTTGTTTTTTCCTACTCTCTTACCTTTATGCATTTCATATTATTTGACACTTTTTGATATGATACATTCCTTAAGAAAATTTTGATTAAAGGTGTATTTTACTAAAACTAACCTTATTAATAATGTGTTGAAAATTTAAATTTGACTACTATCACTATTTTTTGCAGTTGTATAATACTAAGGGTAGAAATAAAAAGAATATTAAAAAATTTATTGAGTTTATAAATTGAACAAATAGAGTAAAACAACTATGTTTAGTATGATGATCAAGTAATATGAAATTGTGGGGATATTCTCTATAGTCTATATAAATAAACAAGTTTAGATTGTTATTAATGGAGTATTACATAAATTATAGTTTAAAATAATTTAAAATCTAAATGAAACAATCTTTAAAAATTTGACCTTAATTTAATTAATTATTTTGTATTTCCTACATCAAAATATATTTTTATAGCTATTATTTCCTGATATTTTCACTTGTATAAATAAATGTTAGAGTTTTGATTATTATTAATAAAATTAATTTTCTCATTATGCTAATTTACTTCATTATAGAACATCATTAGCTTATATATTTAATTAGTACTTCTCATTTTTTTCGCCCAAAAGATAATAATTATGTTTTTATGAAAAATTTGTTACATGAACTTAAAAGAAAAATATCATGATTCTTAAAGAAGTAAAAAAATTAATAATAAAAGAGTACAATAGGCATTTTAAAAATTTAACTACGATAAAGACAAATTTAATTATTGTTCAAAATTAAGAGGGACTTTGATTTTTTATTTTCTATTGTTTTTGAGGGACTTTGATTTTTGAAGCAAAGCTAGGGGATGAAAATGATTTTCCCCCATTATTAAATACATAAAACTTCACTTGCTAAAGAAGAGCCTATGAAGTTGAACATTTTATGAGTAAATAAATTAAATTATTTCACTTCAAGTATAAGTGGGTAGGAGTGTGTTCTTACTAGTAGGAAGGAGTACTTTGTTTTTAGTTGTGCTTGCAGTCGTGTTATGCCTATATCATGTAGTTTCTAATTCGTGGTATTTTGGTGATGTTTGTGATTTTTGATACATTATGTATAACATTAATTTGAACGCCTTATTTCTTTTATTATCTGTTAGAGAATCTAACCGCGCTTCGCGCAATTGTAATTATATTTTCTTTTGGGAGTTGAAAATAGTAAATTTACTGGCACCAATAAATAAATACAAATTTATTTTTATTGTTAATAGCAAAATAGAAATATACATATTAATCCCTGCATTTAATTTAAAGCACCTTTTAGTGTCTACAAGTCGAAAGACAATTTACATTATAAGCATTAAAAAAAATAGTAAAATTGACAAATATATATATATATATATATATATATATATATATATATATATATATATATATAGTACCACGCTCTAGTGTTCATTATCATTTTTTTTTTCAGATTTCATTATTGCTATTTGTTCATACATGAATTTTGAAACTACTTACAGAATCAAATGACATTATCTAAGTATTCATTAGTTAAAGTGGTAAATATTAAAAGCAAGATATTCAAAAAGCTATGGCATAAAATATTTCTGAAATTTCATTCATGAATTTTGAAACTATTTACATATTCAAATGACATTATCTAAAGAATACTCATGTGTTAAAGTAATAAATACAGAAACCAAACGCTACAATAAATTATGATCTAAAACTTTTTGAAACTTGTCCGTCAATCTCATTTTTTTTAAATGTCATAAGTATTAGTTATGAATTCAGAGGCGGAGCTAGAATTTATGCTTAGGAAGTTCAAAATCTGAAGAAAAAATCCACCAAAAGGTATTCAACATTTATAATATATAAATAAAAATTATTTTAATCATGTATTAATAATATAATTTTTCATAAAAGGGGGTTCGAACCCCCATTAATAGTCTAGCTCCGCCTCTGATTATGATCTCCAAAATGTAAGGAACATCATAAAGAAAAAACACTTTATAAATCAATAGATCATAATATTATAATATTATCAAATTTTAAAATTTAATCTTCATACTAGAGAAAGAGAAAACGAAAAATATATATAAAGATTCCTCCTCGATACTTGCAATCCTTACTCTTTCGCCTTCACGAATGATTATATATCTTCTTCCAATTTTCATGTCGGATATGATCTCAAGATTTATTTAAACAATTATGAAATTCAAATATTTAGAACAAAGATATTTTAAAGATTTAAAGTCAGTAAGTATTTTGTTGGTGCAAAAAAGAAAAGAAATTAAAGATGGAACTTCAACATACCTTAGCGTAGATAACCTTTCACTCCATTAATCTGAAAACAAAGATGGATCAAATCTTGATAAGCAGAACAAAGTTGTTATAAGATAAGTGATAAAATTCGTATGTTAGAAAATCCTTTTACGAGTATCATTGCTCCATTAATTAGCAATAAATTAATTGATTATGTATAAAATAAATGGGAAAAAAAAATAGAGGAGAAAAATGGAAAAAAAAATTAAAATGAGGGAGCGAGAGAGAAATAAGTTACATTACTAATGAGGCACATTATAACAATTTATTGATTGAGTTAAGCCACAAATTATTATATCCATGCAAAGAAGGTTCTTTATCCATTAACTTAAACTTGTATAGGTACCTGCCTCAAATTATTTCATAAAAAATAGTTATTAAATTACTATTATATTATTCATTTGAATAATAATTTTTTCATTTTTATTATCATAAATTCAAAAATTTTCAATTGATTATAAAATAAAAAATATAATTTTAACAAATAATGCAAAAAGTTACAATAAACCATTAATTTACTTGAATTCTTTACTCCCCCCCCCCCCCCCCTCTAATTTCATAATCAAATATATATAAACACAAATAATGAATCATATAGTTATCAAAACAAATTTTATGCTTCCCATTTTTCTTTATTATACATTATTCGCTGTTTGAAATATTAGATTGTTAATATTGATTTTTACTAAATTATCAATAGATGTAATTTATTTATCAATTGTTCTTCTTATTAGTAATATAAAATAGATATATTTAATTTTTTTTAATCATATATTTTTTGTTATTGACTTAAAGTTTACGGTTCACATCACTTCAATTTTAATTTATGGATAGTACAATTACTTATTTATATTCTCAAAGTTAATTAGAAATCTTTATCCCTTACCACCCCCTCCCCCCCTACCCCCGCGCTTTATTTGTACTTTTTTAATTTGTTATTGTGAATTTAACAACGTGATATACAAAATTTAAGATTTTAATTGTTATAATTAAAACAACATTTTCTCATCTAAAAGAAGGCCATGTCCCAGGAGTTTTTTACATCATAATTTCTAACTTGTTATCTAATTAGTTTTCTCAATACAATACAAATAAATATGTATGTATTTGTCTTATTCCTGAATTTTAATTTATTTCTAAACTTTTATTCAATTGTCTATAATTTTTCTTTAGTTTTAAATTATTACTTCGTATTAGTAGTTACGACAAAATATAAATAGAGATCAGGTTATTTACTTAAATTATAATTTTGTCTTAATAAAAAATTTAATAAATGAGAGACTAATTAGTATTTATGTATTACATTTTTATAATTAATAAGTTTTGTACATGGTGTTTAATTATACTCTAAATTACTATTTTAAAATGTACTTTTTAGGCAGCGATTTATATTTCTAGTTTTTGATTTCTTTCTTTATACTATAGAACTAAAAGAGCCAAAAGTCACAAAATAAAAAATAAAAAAATTATAGATATAAATTTGCAAGCAAAACTGAAAAGAATAAATACAATAAAGTACTTGTAAATCTATTTAGAAATCTCCTAAAAGGGGTAAATACATGATTACAATCTTAGATGCACAAAAAAAAAAGATGGAATAAAGCAACATCAAAAAGAACAATAATATCAAACACATATTTGAAAAACTTAAACCTGTCAATTGTACCAATAAAATTTCTACTTCCGCAGTTATTTATTATTCTCTTCTTTTCATCCCTTCTGCAAGTCAACAGTAGCAACAAAATCATTAGTAAAAAATAAAAATAACTCTCAGAAAAAACTTTTATAAATTAAATAATTGAAATAGTATTAGTTTGAAAATTGTTTATTTATAAATCTTTTACTTATCGAAAGCGTCGTTTCAATCATTACTGAATTCTTTTTTTCCCTTTTCTCCTGTGTTACTATTGTAGTGAGAAGGAAAAAGACACAAGAAGTAGTAGAAAGAGATAACACTAATAGCCGTGGATTGTTGTTCTTATTCATCAATTTTAAGAAAGAAAGATGAAGATGAAAATGTCATATACTTTGTGCTTATAAAAAATAAAAAATATTAAATAAAAAATAGTTTTTAAAAAATAAAAAATGTAAAGAAAGCAGTAAATAAATCATCAATAAAGCTAATGATATAGGAGTATATATAAGAGAAGTTAAGAAGCTAGATTTCATTTCATTCAAATTCAGATTCAAATTCAAATATCATTTTTTTTGTTTAATTCGATATTCTATTAATAAAAAATAATAATTTTTAAACACAAATTATCCAATCCATCCAAAAAAACAAATAGTACTACTTCTACCCTACTGACCCGGCCCAACCCGGGTCCATTAACAACACATAAAATCTAAGTAGGGTTTCTAAAAAGAAACATAGTTTCGAAATCAGCTTCTCCTTCACGCCTCTCTTTGAAAAGATGATCTTCATGACCAACTTCAACTTTCATCTTCTCATTTTCTGGGTGATTAATGTTGTACCTCTGATTCTATGGTATCATTATGTTATCATCTTACAGAAGTAAGTATCGGTTTCATTTTTTTATTTTGCTTTGAGCTCTTTCATTTACTTGAACTGTTACTGCTTTCCTTGATTTAGTTGTATTCTCCGGTGGATGAGATAATGACCTTTTTTTTTTATACTGCTATGAGGGATCTAGTCAGCTGATATGTGCTGCCATAACCGAGTGAGCTAACCTTTATTTCTCTTTCTCTAGTTTTGACTTCATTTTTTCTGATGTATTCACTTGCTTGTGCTTCATAGATATGGTTGGGATGAAGATAGTGGGATGTTTGGATCCACGAGTATTCGGTTACCAGCAATATTCCCAGGTTTATCAAGCTCAAAATAACCCATAGACCCTCCCATGATATTGAGAGCCTTTTTTGTTGGCTGAAGTAGACTAGGCTAGCTAGCCGGTTCACTCTTTTTGTTACCTCCATGGCTTGTATATATGATGTATGTTAAATGTTCAAATTTATCCTTCCCAGCCCCTTTACCCCTTTCCTGGTGAAGTCTTAAATATGGAATCTGCCATTTATCACTGTTAATGATGTTTTTTATTTTTATTTCTAACTGTCGGAAGCTTGTAATAGTGAATGCCCCTGTGTCTATTGCTAAGTTAGCAAAATAGTCAGCTAGCTGGTTACCTTCTATGTATATATGTTGATATTACACCTTCTTTTCTTCTATAAGCTGATTTATCTGTCTAACTATAATATTTATGTTCCATGGGCATTTTTATTCTTCTGTGAGTATCTGCTTCATGATTAATGAATCCATTAAAATGATTACCTTGTTATTTTGTGCCTGCTTACAGTGTTTGGCTACCTATAGAATTGCTATAGCTTTTGCCTGCATGTTGTCTGCATCTTTAATTGGTGCTCCTTTAACATATAGTAAATCACCCTTCACATCTCATAGACAAAATGCATAAGAACTTCCTCCTAAACCCTCTCTTACTGCTTTATCTGTATTGTATTTCACCCATTCCTCTCTAGGTGTCTCTCGTATTACTTTGTAGCCTTAATCTTTACTTTTAAATTATGAAACTCCATTAGAATATTGTACCTCACCGATTTGTTGAACCGGAATGCTACACGGTGATCATAACCCCGAAGGACCATAAGCTAATCCATGACTGATATATGTACCTGTATATTGCATAAAATACTAAATAATGCAGAAACGTACACTGAAAGGCCATAAGGTTCAATGCTGAACATAACATGGATGAGATAACATCTGTGGGGTAATACAATACCCAAAACAAAACTGTAAACACTGAAGTCTGAAACATAATAGTCTGTATCTAGTCTGAAAGCCTCTACTAGCTGAATAATTTGAATAAGGAGTTGATGGGATATGTTCCCAACCAACTCAATCTAATAACTAATCAATGAAATAGTAGAGAAATAATCATTTCCTCAAAGGATGGGGACTCACTTCTATTCTGACTGTTGAGACTGAAATCTACTGTTGATCTGGAACTCGTGTCTTTGAACCTATGGTGTAACATAAAAAGAAAGCACCATAGTGCAAATGCGTCAGTACAATAGAATGTACTGAGTATACATGTGAGGTAGGCTATGCAAGGGTTAACATGCATGAATAATGCTAGCTGTCTATCTAACATGAATACGAGAATGCATACATAAATATGTAACTATAATTGACATTGTGATATCGTGATTACTGAATCTGAATACTGATGAAATGACATACTAATAACTGATATAATTGATAGCATAAATAGTTGTATCTGAATGTAACTGATAATATGGGTGACTGTATCTGATAGTCCTGAATCTGATGGAACTATCTGAGTTCCTTACTGTATCTAACAGTCTTAAATCTAAAGAACTATCTAAGTTTTTTTACTGAGACTGGTACTAAAACTGTGGGAGGTAATATTTAACCGACATGTCCCTAATACGTCATTATGGATGTGTTGGGGTCCAATCTGTAACCCCAATTGGAAGGGTGTCAATACCGCACCGCTGGTAAGGACAAGATGTAGGCGATCCTTATCTGATAGTGTCCCTAAAAGAGAACGGTAAGGCCCTTATCTGACAGTACTTATCCACCTCATCAACCCTCATTGGACAGTGTTGATATCTCAACCTATGCTGGCTACATAGTTTTGGAATGCAAGGATGACTTTTAAGGATCATACCCTCATTTGATAGTGTGTGCCCCCATCCTTGGGTTCACTCGGTGCTAATTCCTACTCCCATCTGAATGGACACTGAACATGATTTACTGAACTGAACATGAGCTGAGTTACTAAGTTTTATTGACTGACGGAATACTACTGACATCTGACAAATGACTGAGTCATGAGATCATGGAGATTTTTCCTGATTCATAAGACTAACTAAAGTCTAAGGATTCATAGCTTGACTGAGAGTATCGTGAAAACATGACATGGCTCTAGGTACACAGCTAATATTTCGGGTACAAGTACCCCCAGGACTCGATGAAAGGAAACTGAAAAAGCATGACTTACTTGAATACATAATAAACATCATAATACATTTAGTAAAGCATTTCATCAAACATGCGATAGGCATAAGCTTGTACGTATATGGGGTTTTCATGATATCATGTTAATTAGATACTTTCCCTTCATCTAGGCATTCAACCAAACACATAGTAGGCATAGAATGTGTAAACAACATCATACAACAATTAACAGTCGTGATTCAATTTCAATTTAATCATTCAAGGGTTTAGTCCTAGGGTTTCATGAATCTATACCGATACAAATCAACCCATATGGAATTTAACACTCATTCATGGAATACAATTCAATTACTCATTATCAACATGAAAAAAAACAGCTCAATCATGAAATTCATAAGAAAATTCATAACTTGAATTTAGAAATGGGATTCTTCGGCTTCATGGATGAAAGAAGTCCATGAATGAATACTATGCATACCTTAGTTCATGATTTCGTGAAGATTGATGGTGAAACCTTCTTGAATTTGAATTCCCAATAGAAACTATAGCTTGTTCTTGAGAGAAACTTGAGGGAAAATAGTATATTTTGGGTAAAGAATATCTAAATCACGTGTTATTGGGTTTAAATAGGGGTAGAAAATTGACCCTTTTAACCCTGGATGCGTCATTTAATTTCAGTAAAAAAAAATTGAACTGGGCCCCTGGCGCGATGCATCATTATTGTGCCGTGTCACTAGAAATTGACAATTGGAAAATTGAGGGATGGCGCAACACGGAGCCATTACGTTACCCCTTCCTTCGTGACCTGGAACTTTGGCGCGACGCGGGAGAAATCGCGCTGAGACACTGAAAAAAGGACAATTCTAAATTTGAGTGCTGGTGCAACGCACTATAATCGTGGACACCTACTAGAAATTTCCAAATGTCATTTCCTCTTGTGGCGCAGCGCGCCACTGACTAAAATGGCGTTGTTTTATGATGGAAACTTGAAATAGTCATAACTTCTTACCCGGTTATCGAATTTAAGTGAATCATATATCGATGGAAAGCTTATTGAATTTTCCACATGAAAAAAATTGAAAATCTTAAAAATTCCTCATGAAATAATTATCATTCACTTTAGAAGCTAATACTATGCATTCTTGGGATGAAATTTGCTAGAAATCTTTGGGGTATTACAAATATCTGGCCATTCATTAGGGAATTCCACATTTGGATTTATTACCTTCAACAACATCCTCAGATTTCTTGTATATTGTAAATAACCCTCAGCCTTGTTGTTTCTTTGCTGTCATGTTTCCTCTTGTTTTTTCTCCTCCATAGTTTCCACAGTAGGATACTAGGTAAAGCATAATAGTATGCCTTTTCTCTCTGCTTCAACTTTGTACTCCACCACTTGAAAATTGTTCCTATTAATGTTAGATCTTGGATATTTATACCTGTAAAAGAAGAGAAATAGGACCAAATCATGTTAGCACAAAAAGATCTTCTGAAGACATGTATCACAGTCTCCACTACAAGTTCTTCACAACACCAACATTTTGAGGGTCCCTGCATCCCCCACCTCCTTATATTATCATCCACTGGTATTTTTTCTTTCCACAATCTCCACATAAAAAAGTATATTTAAAGGGCAAACCATTTATCCATATACTTTTATATGTGTTATCTATATACTCCTTACTTTTGATGTACTACCAAGCTGACTTTATTGAAAATTTTCCTTTTGATTCAATGCTCTATATGGGGATGTCTCTCTCTTCTTCTATTGGTGGTTGGATCTTACAAAGAATATGATCCGCAATGTCTTTTGAAAATGTATCTTTGACAACTTGCTCTTTCCATCTGCTATCCTCTGCTAATTCTCTTACCTTCTGTTACTCCCCATCTTCTTTATAGTTGTCTTCCACCATTAAATATAAAGTGCCCTATCCAGTCTAATTATCTAACCAAATATCAGAGTTTTCTTTCCTTATTTGTCATACAATCAAGTGCTCCACCAAATCCCTAGCTACTAGCATCTTCTTCCAAATTTGAGAACCACCTGAACCTTTTTTCCACATGACCAGCTTAGGATGTTCCTTTTTATAGTATTTATTGTACATGCATTCACTCCAAATAGATTTTGTAGTTCTGAAGCTCCACCATAGTTTACAAAAAAGAGCCATGGAGATGTTTGTTATCCTCTTTTCTTCTGTGGTAAGCACATTGTCTGTAAGTTTATCCAATGTCTCCCCCTTTCACCTATTTTACTACTCTAAAAAAATTGAGCTAGTACTTTTTGTATAGCATTCATCACATTCAGGGGGGATTCATCACTGATAAACAATGAATAGGAAAGCTTTGTAAGACATGCTTAATCAATATTGCTCATCCCCCGTATGAAAGAGCTTTTCTTTCCAACTCTGCAACCTACTACTTATTTTATTCATAATCTTCTTGTAGTAATCTTTCTTCTTTATCATATAAAAAATTGGGCACCCAAGATAAGTGAAAGGAAAGTCTTTCCTCAATATGCCAGCAGCTACTTTTGACATTACCCCCACTCCATTTGAAGTATTTTTGTGCAAATAAATTGTACTTTTTTCTTTGTTATTCTTTTATCCTAACACCACTTCATATCTTTCCAAAGCTTTTGTCACCATCTGTAAAGTTCCCATCTCAGCTTTACACATTATAATCATATGATCAGCAAAGTCTAGATGATTTATTTTAGGACTCCCCTTGGCATGCTAAATAGTCTGAATTCTCTCTTCTTCATCAATGTCTTCAAACTCCTTGATACTACTTCTGCTGCAATTATGAACAAAGTAGGTAATAAAGGATCACCTTATTTCAAACCTCTTAAGGATTTGAAAAACCCCTTTAGGCTAACCATTAAACAATATTGAATATCAGTTGTTCTCTAATAATCTGTACTCCATATCTATTATAATTTCATAAAATCCTAACTTTCTCAAGACCTTGGTAAGAAATAGACACTCCACTCTGTCATAAGCCTTCATTATATCTAGATTAATAACCATGTTTGAAGGCTTACCTCTTTTTCTTATATCTAAAATTATTTCTTGAACAACCAATATATTTTTTGCAATGCTCCTCCCTTGCACAAATCCATCTTGTTCATGTGATATCAACTGTGGCAGCAAACCCTTAATTCTCTCATGAATAATTCTTGAAAAGATTTTATTCACAAAATTGTTAAGTGATATAGGTCTCATATCAGAAAAGTTGTTCACTACTAACTTTTTTGGTAGCAATACCAAATTAGCATGAGTAATGAACCTAGGGAGTTGAAATTCGCAAAAAAAAATTATTACCATTCTGTGAATTCCTTCATTATAATCTTTCACGCATCTTGATAAAATGCTTCTGTCATTCCATCTAGACCTCCTGAACTATTCTTGTTCAACCCCATTACATCTTCTTTGACTTCCTCTTCAGTTGGAATTCTTATGATTTCTTTATTCTACTCTTCATCCACCAACTTAGGTAGTCCTTCTAAAAGAGAAAAGTCATCTGCATCTTTCTGCTTGTAAATTGTTGCTAAAAGAAGTCTATAGCTGAATCAGCTATGTTTTCTGGATCTTTCATCCAATCTCATTTCACATTTTGGATTCTTCTTATTCTGAGTCTACTCCTTCTTTCTTTAACAATTGTATGGAAGAACTTAGTGTTTCTCTCCCCATCTTTAAATTATTCAAACCTTATTTTCTGCCTCCAGAAATCGTCTTCCCTTTTAAGCTACAAATTTAACTCAGCATGTGCCTTGAACAGATTTTCTCTATTTGTTCCTGAAGGATTTTATTCAAATTATTTCTCCCTCACTTTGATAATATCTTCCAATGTTGCAATTTCCTAAAATATATTTCCAAATTTCTCTTTACTCCATCCTGTGATAGCTGATTTGGTCTTTTTCAGCTTCTGTTGGAAAATAATGAATGGATTGTCTTCTATCTCTGTATGCCAATTCTGCCTTATCACTTTCATACAAGATGCTTCCTTCATCTAGAAATTTAGAAATCTAAGGCATCTAATTATCTGTTCCTTTCCCATTTTAAATTGAAGTAGCAAGGGAGTGTGATCAGAACCACTCTTAGCTAAATGCTCAATTTCCATCATCTTAAACAACTCCTACATCTTATCATTATAGAAAACTCTATCCAACCTTTTAAAAATGCATTCCTCATCATTTCTTTCATTCTATCATATATATTTACTTTCCTTGAACTGACATTCTTCTATATTACACAAGCTTAAATATTGATTAAAATCTTGTGTTTCAGTAAGTGACCCCTTAGATCAGAATAGAATTCACAGAAATGTTCTAACATAGAGTAGAATCAAATATGGAAGAGATTCATTGACAACAGTAAAAAGATGGTTGCCTAATTCCAATACAATAGGGGTCTATCAGCCAGCCAAACCCATTCAGACCCAAAATCGGCTTACGCGAATCACCCTTAGATAGGGTATACTCTGTTGCGCGCCCTCCCATTCCATCTGGGCCAAATACCTATTTAAGGTATTTTTGGCGATAGCAGTTTCCACCCGGGTAGGGTGACTGAATAAGATGCTGCAGATTTCCCACTTCCAATGCGAAAGCATCTAGGGGGAAAACCCATCCTGCACCAATGCAGCCTCGACCCTTTTTTTTACCAGGAACTGCTTGTCCAGTATCCCAAGATAGATTGAGAGGTTCCTGGCCTCGTTCCTTTCTTGAAAGACGAACGCTAGCCGAGTCTGAAGCTCTGCTCTCCTTTGCCTATCCAAAAGAAGAGGGTGCTCTAATTCCGGAACCAGGATGGCGGTTTGGCTTACAACAGGCAGCCTTTAATCTTTCCCAACATTTACATTGAGTCGAGAAAAGATGCAAACGGACTTTAAATCCCGCTCCACCCAACCGTTGTAATGTAGAAACACTTACAGGGTATTTATTACGGATAGAACAGAGACCAATAGTCGTCCTACAATATAACAACAGCCAAAGAAAGACTGGAGACAGGTCAATTTGCATTTACTTGACCCAGAATCTCTTAGTAAAATCGACGCAACTAGTTTCAGATATTATTGATTTGGCCTCCGAAATGGTCACACCGAGTTTATCCAATAGTATCCTGTACTGTTATGCCACAAGTGCATCAGTGATTAGGATATCATCACCTAGAAAGGCATAGTGCTTAAAAGGGATGGTTCTCTACGGGTAAACTCGTTTTGTTGCCAACCACACTACATAGTGGTGGGATAATGCAAAGAGTGACCATGAGGAGTAGTAACCTAACGGCTGACCATAAAGAGAGGCAACCTCACTCATTCTTTTCATAATCAGTTTCCCGACTAGAAAGGTATTGAGGCCCAAAGAGCTATTGACAATTAAAGACGCCAATGTTGGCCCAAACATACAAGACATAAGGGCAAACATGACACTCAATGGCCAACGATCCGTTGCCGACTTAAGATCAAATGAATAACACCCATTATTCTTTTATTCTCTCAAAAGTGAATTTGGAAACTCTTGGTTGAAAGTTCCATCCGTCCGGAAATGAGAAATAACCTCCATTGACCATTTGTGGACAGGAAAAAGCAACCTATGCTTTATGTAATTATATCTTGCAAAGATGCGCCTCTGATTATTCCAGTTTTTAGTTTAGTTTAATTTCACTAGGCGAAGAAAAAGGATTAGCAATCTCTCAGTCTGGGGAAGTTTTATTTTTCTTTAAATAGAGAAAGTGGTGGCTAGATTCGCGTTCCCTTTCCAAACTATCAAGGATTCCAAAGATCTTTCATACTGTGCCCAATCCCGATATTGTCTTGGGAATTATCAGTATATATAGTAGCGTACTGGACTCCATCTACATAAGTAGAAGCATTCGACAAATCACTTGACAGTTCTTATTTCCATTTTTTGACTCTTATTTTGTTAACTGACTTAACCGCAATACTTATCCAAAGACAGGACAAGTTGAAAGAGCTTTGATATTACGCTTTCTATCTCGCGTAAGAAAGAGAGTTTAGAGTGCTATACAAAGAACCTTAGATAAGGGGATTCCTCTCATTGAATAAAGTTCAGAGTCAACCTTCCACATAAGGCAATCTTCTGACCGATTCTGTGGCACAAGATGCGTTGGTATTGCAAAGGCAAGAATGAGTTCACAACGTTCAAATAAGCTACTTGAACGACTAAAGCTAAAAGGAGAAAGGCGTTCTTATACCCTGATACCGCTTTGTGGAAACCTAGAACAGAAGAAAGTGTGATATTACACAAGCTTATATATTGATTAAAATCTTGTGTTTCAGTAAGTGTGATAGGTAATCCTCCCATCTTTTCTTCTTCATTCCTTATCACATTAAAATTTTCTCTTATCAACCAAGGTTGTTAAATAGAGTCAGCCATTTCTACCAATGAATCCCATAACATCATTCTTTCATTTTAAGAGCATTTTGCATATATTAATGTAACTATCACTGAAACTCCTGCATGTTGATTTTCCAGTTTCAATGATAATTGTTTTTCCTCATCCTTAATCATATTGTACTCCACATTATCATCCATAAATGCCCAAATCTTCCCTGATGTATTCACCACAACATATTTCATTCCTAATCTTCTTCTGTATTCTTTAATGTGTTGACTTTCTTGAAAAGGCTCCATAAGCCCAATGAAGTAAAACTGTTGTCTCTTTTGTAATGTAATTAGTCTGGTAAAAGCTTTTTGCGTATTAACTAACCTGATATTCCAAATCAATGCATCACCTTAGCTTTGTTTCAAATGTGTGTCTCCTTGTCTGCATTATGGCTGAATTTGTACTCTTTCCCTTCCTCTTTATTTTTTCTTGCTTTGCTTTCACTGGTTCTGTTTGTTTTGCAGACAAATCAGCTTCTATAGCTACCTTATTTATATTATCCTCCAAATCTGTTATATCTAAATCCTCCTTGTTTTATTATAGTTTTCAATCAAATTTTCTATTTGGATTGCTAAGAGTAACACCCCTTCAATCGTCATCAGTTCCTCCGCTGCTTTATCATGCTCCAATACTATCAATTCTCCTACTGCCTTTTGATAACCTTCTTTATTTTGTCTTTGAATCTTATTATCATCCATTCCTTGCTGATTATCTTTCTCTCCATCTACTTTATGCTCTTGACTGCCTTCCTTGTTGTCTGAGTTCTTTTCATTGTCATGTACTATTACTTCATCCTCTGCTCTCTTTGAAGATTGCATTGTTTCTTTAATTTTACCAAAGCTTTTATTTACCCAATCATTTGTACTTTCCTTATTACTCTCCTACTCCACCTCATTAGAATTATCATCATCTTCATCTTTTAATGCATCAAAGGATTAAAGATATCCACTTCATTTTCATTCTTCTTTTTTACCTCTCCTAGTATATGCCCATAATTATCTCTCTTGTATTTATTCTTCCTACTACTACTACTACTACTACTGCTGCTGCTGCTGCTTCTTCTACTATTCAAATTCAAATATTTAAGATACTTTAATTCAAAATTTTTATCACAACACTGTTAAGTTTTATCCTAAAAGTTGATGTGTGACTTTTGAATATCTTAACACTTGGCTTTTTGTGGTGCTTTTAATTTTGTTTATATATATATATATATATATATATAGTATACGTATCTGCGCGATGTGTGGATAATATTAAAATATTATTTTTAATCATTTTATTTTTGGATGTCTCGTTTGAATATGTTTAATCATATTATCTTAAATTTCAAACAGAACATGTTACCACCACCTCCCAACCCACCTCCACCCCACCCATTTTCCTGCCCCCACTGCACCTCTAACTAATCTATAGAAAAAACAATCAGGTAATTGTAAAAGAAAATTATGTTTATTTTTATTATATTATTCACAATTTTAAGATATTAGATTGTTAATATCCCCCCCCCCCCCCCCCCATCCTTCTCATCTCTGACCAATTTTATTGAGTGAAAATATTATGTAATTTCAAAAAAATATTGATATCTCATATTTTTCTATGTTATATTATTTAAAATTTAAAAATTTTTAATGAAATAAAAATCTAGAAATAATGACAAAATTTAGCTTTTTTTTCAAAATTTTCTATTATATAATATTTCCAATATTTCTAATCTTATAAGTTCAAATTCAAAAAAAATCATATTAATTTGTTGAAAGAAAATTAGTTTATTATCCCTCCTTATCCTTATTTTTTTTCATATATAATATATATTTATCTTGTAATTATACACACACATATATATCAATTGAGATAAATATTTGAAATATAGTGATGTTTTTGAATAGTCGTTATGCTTAAAAGAAATATATTAAGATAAAAAAAGTGATATAATAATATTTGTGTGAACACAAATATATTTACACTCATTCTTAACATAAATCATCTGATAAATCTCATTTGTATATTTTGACTCTCCATTGTACTTATTGATTTTTTTAAATACTCATGTTGTATTTTTGAAAGATTAATGTATATCTGCGGAAACTTTAACTTCCTTAAGTACATCTATGAGAAAAGATAAATATAATATTAATCACAAATAAAAATAAAATAACTAAAAATTAAATTAAGCATGAACAACATATCTTGATAGCTATTTAGAAAAAATTTATGAGTATTATGTATAATTTTTTTTTATCCATGATAGGTAATTCTGTTTCAAAAGATAAATAATTAAATATAACATTAATCATAAATAACAATAAAATAGTTCAAAAAATAAATTAATCATGAAAAAACATATATTAATAGTTATTAATAGAAATATGATGAGCATTACTTAAATTTTTTTTAGCCATGGTAATTAAGTATTTGTGACAAAAAAATAGATATAATGTTCATGATAAATAACATTGAAATAATTATAAAGCTAAATTAAGCATGAGCAACATACCCTGATAGTTATTTATTTGAAGAAATTTGATGAGCAATATTACCTATAACTTTTTTATTCACTTTGTAAATTACACAAAAAATATAAATTAAATATAATTCACTAAGGTTTTTTGATTAAAAAATTAACACTTTTCTTAAACGTGTTTTTGAATTAGAGGACTCAAATAATACTCAGTTTGGCAGCAAGAAATCGTGTAATTTAATAGAACAGATATCTAAGAACTTTTTTAAAAACTGTAAGCTTATTTAAAGTTGAACAACTATCTAAGAGATAAAAAGATAGTAAATATATAGAAACACTCACAACCACACAACAAATTTTTAAATAAAGTCAAAAAAAGATATAAAAACATGTATTTTGTTGTTACAAAACAAAAGTTTATTTTTTGGGGCGTAAATCCGTTTATAAAATAGTAGTTATTTTTATCTTTAATACAACTCTTACAAAAGGTATATTTGAAGTTTAAAACTCCACAAAAGAATTGAATTTTGTAACCATCTCAAAATTGTTTGGTATCATATTTAAATTTTTAATGTTAAATTTTTAATTAATTTTTTAAAATCATTTCAATATATAAATCTTGTTGATAAACTCAAATTCAAATATAGCTATATTTTAAAATTAAAATTTTCAAGAATGAAAGAAAATATTTTAAAAATTATTCATTAAATAAAATAAAGAAGTGAATTTTTTTGAGATTACAGAATCTAATCATTTTTACTGAATTTGTATAGCTTCTAGTTTACTTCAAAACATAAAATGATGCTATTATTATTATTATGTTATGGCAATGTTCGTCTTACATCATAATAATCTAAACAAATTCGCAAAATATAGTATAAAAGCATGCATATACAAACACACATAAAAAATAGAAGCTAAATGGACCAAGCAAAAGGTCAAAATTTTTGTTACCGAAACTAGTATTTGACGAATGAAGGAATCGAGATCCAAGAAAATAACCAGTGGAATCACCAATAAAAAAAACAGTGAGCAAATAAATGTGATTATTACTATGAAAAGGAAATAAGTAAAAACAAAAAAAAAATCTAATATTTATACAATGATACCAAAGATAAATAAGAGTAACTAATCATTGCTACAAATTTTTATATATACAAAGACAACAAAATTAAAAGTAATTTAAAAAAGTAAAGAGTTGATTGAGTTTCGGTATATTCAACAGAATAGTATAAAGACATGTAAAGAAAGATTAATCAGTACTTTTGTGAATAAAACGATCATGTAATATTCTCTCGAGATAAATAAAATCTAAATTTGAAAATGATTAACATTAATAAAGAGAGAAGAAGAAAGTTTATACTGATATATGTGTCAGTAAAGTTTTGTATCTATAAGACATTATAAAACAGATATTCATGCATATTGTTATAAATGTATTTACATTATAGTGAATGTCTATCAAGATCTACTTTGATATCTATTAGGATTTGAAATATCCATTTTTTACTCAGACTAGGAGTAAATTTTCTCTATAAATAGAGGGGTTTTATTTATTGTATTTACAATCTGATGATCTCTAATCCCTCAAGAGAAAAAATAAGAATTACTCTATCTGTTCTCTCTACTCTTCTTCTTTAGTCATTCTTGTTTTATAACACGTTATCAGCACGAGACTCTGCCAAATAAGGTGAGATTATAAATCTAAAGGTCAAGGTTAGTAATTCCTTATGTTATTTGTATTTTTCTATTAATGATATAATTATTGTTGGATTTGAGAAAAAATAATTGGTTTGGAACCATTTATATTTTGAATTTATTTCTCAAAAACAATATTATCAAAAGAGATGATAATCTCACCTATTATCATATGTTCGATTCAAGTCCCATCGATTTATGCCTAAGACGCCTTTATATGGATAAGACGTTGAGTTTGAATCTCAATGCACCATATTGATATATTATGATGGCTAAGGTAAAATAATGGGTATTTGATGAAAAGTCATGAAATTCGACCCATTGAATATGCTCCATTGCATGAAGTGAATGTGGTAGCAATATATGATAAGTTTGAAATATGACAACTTACTTCATTCTTGAGGTGCATGTGGTAATAGTGCATAATATGTCTGAAAGAAGGCAAGTGATTGAATGCATGAATATACGCGTGGAGAGACAATATGATAATGATTATCAAAAGTGATGATATTTTCACACGCTTATATGATTATAAGATATGCTAGAGAAAAATTCTCTACATTATATGTATGCCTCAATTTGCTTCTGAAGTAGCAAAATCTTGAAAGAGGTTATAAGCTATCATAATTTTATAGGCTTAAGGTACGATTATATTCCATTCCTGGGAAATGAGAAACTTATTAATGCAAACGTGCACTTGATTGTGATTGTATCACAACTCACCTCCGAAAGAAGTTGAATAATTTTGAAATCTACTTTTAAAGTAGTAAATTTGAAATTTATTCATGTAATAGTAAATTTGAAATTTACTAAAGAAAAAATACATGTCATGGTAAACTTGGAGTTTACTAGAACAAAAGTTCATAAATTGATATGAACGATTGTGACATCTCAAAAATGTGCATGTATTGAGAACTAGAAGATTCTTCAAGAATTGTTTATGTCGTTTGTTCTCATGACAAGTTGGTTGGACCAACTAATATTGGGATTGGATCCCTTCAAATCTGAAAATTATAAAAGGTGAATAAGCGCTCGTTCACCTATCATGTGATATGTTGAAAAGATGCATCAATAAGATGATCACATGTACATTCATGGTCAACCTACATTTGACATTCATAAAGTTACTTATTTAATATAAATTGAGCATAATTTTCAGATTGTGTAATCAAGATAATTCATCTTGATGATGATGGTTTAGCATTGAATGTCTTCCATAGATAGCTAAACCATTATTAAGGAGAATAAAACTTAATGTATTGGTCTGAAATATGATATATTGCAATAGAATTTATATGCATTAGACCAATAAATTTTGATTATCTCTTCCCCCTCAATTGGTTCAAGGTTGGAAACCAATTATTCCATCTAATAATTTTGATGTGCGGTATACGATTAATGAATATACCATAATGCACAACGATGAATTTCTCAAAGAAGTAGAGGATGTACGTTAGTTTTCCTAACATAAGAGGGAGATTATAAGCGCTATTAAATATGTTAGGAATTATCACCATATCCTCATCCAAAAGATAATTCAAGTCAAATGCTGAAAGCATCTCATATTAAGCGCAAGTGCTCTAATTTTGTGTTCCTTAAAGATAAAGTCTATGCATGCGTGAAGCATGGTAGACTGATCGGTTCCAAATGAAATAGTCCTTGAAAAATAAGGAGCAAATAATCATAATAAGAAGGCAATGAGCTCTTGAAGAGCCTACGACATACCACTTCATGAAACCTTATGAGAGGTTCATGTACCTAAAAATAATGAAGTGATGAGATCTCAAATGTTATGTCGCATTGTGAACCGATACAAAATGATATATCATCAATATCTTTGACTCAATATTAATGGAATATTGTAAAAAATTACGAGGATCTGAATTCTACATTAATTTAAGCATGCTGACATAGAAACATTTATCAAGTAACATGAAAGGATGCATCTTGGTAAGTGAAAACTTATTTGATTTGCAATCCAAACACTTGAAGATGTCACAAATAAAATGTTGAATATTGTCACTTTGACAAAATTTGTATGAAAACTTCTTTAAGGATTCAAAATATAAAAGTTTCTGAGAAACTTATTGATAATCCTTATATTGTATAAGCTTATAGCTTGAAAATTATTGAAACTCTTTGAGAGTTTTCAAAAGCAATAAGATTATTTGCTGAAATGAGAAATAAACCAATTTGGATTGGTTATGAAGTACCATATCTTAGTACAATTGGTGCACTCATGTATCTTGTAAAAAACTACAAGACCCAATATAGCTTTTCGCTCAATTTGTTAGCAAGGTATATTCCTACTCCTACTAGGAGACATCGAAATGGGATAAGATACATGAGTTTATTTTATTTTAAAAATTGCAGTCCCAATCTTACTGGTCATGCTGATGTTGGGTACTCATCTAACCCGCATAAATCTTGATCTCAAACATACAGTGTGTTCACATGTGGGGATACTGCCATATCTTAGAGATATACAAAGCAGTCTATCGTAGCCACTTTATCGAATCATGCTGAGATAATAGCTATTCATGAAGCAAGCCGAGAATGTGTATGGTTGAGGTCCATGATACATCTCATTCGAGAAAAATATGGTGTGAAATATGACAATTTACCCACAATTTTATACAGAGATAATTCATCATACATAGCACATCTTAAGGGAGGATTCATAAATGGAGATAAAACGAAGCACATTTTGCCAAAGCTTTTCTACATACATGAGCTACAAAAGAATGATGATATTAACGTGCAACAGATTCGTTCAACTGACAATGTGACTGATTTATTCACCAAGTCTTCTCCAATTACAACTTTTAAGAAGATGGTGCACAAGATCGGGATGTCAAGGTTCAAGGGTGTGCTCATTAGGGGGAGACAATATGCGTTGTACTCTTTTTTCCTTACGAGGTTTTGTCCCACTGGGTTTTCCTTGTAAGGTTTTTAATGAGGCAGCCAAAATGCGTATTATTAGAGATGTGTACTCTTTTTCCTTCACTAGATTTTTTTTCCTACTGAGTTTTTTCTAGTAAGGTTTTAACGAGGCACATTATCTACCAATTAGACATTCAAGGGGGAGTGTTATAAATGTATTTACATTATAGTGAATGTCTATCAAGATCTACTTTGATATCTATTAGGATTTGAAGCATCCGTCTTTTACTCAGACTAGGAGTAAATTTCTCCTATAAATAGACGGGTTTTGTTCATTGTATTTACAATCTTATGATCTCTCATCCCTCAAAAGAATAAATAAGAATCACTCTCTCTATTCTCTCTACTCTTCTTCTTTGTTCTTTATTGCTTTATAACACATATTAAAATTTCATTCAAATTCAAAGTTGAATGTGATATCAATTTGTTAAAAAGATAAGATTCTAAAATGTCATGATTATCTTATAGTTTACATATTTTGAGTTTGCAAAAAGATATATTTCAAATTAATACCAATTAGGCGTCTTCTATAATAAAAATAAATAAATTATAAAAATATTTAAATTAATGATATTGATTCTAAAATATTAGTATTAACTTATTCTATCTTTTCCATATGTTTTTTCCTTTTTTTTCCTTTTTATCATTTTAATTAAAAAATAAATTAATTTATTTTAAATCTTATATAATACTTCTCTATTATTATATTTATTACTATATCATATCCTACGTACTGCTACCTCTTCTATTAATTGTTATTACTTCTACTACATAATGTACTACTACTATACTAATTAATATTATTATTTTAACAATATTTTTATCTTTTATTAATCTATAAACCAATTATATTTAAATATATTTTATAGTATTTATATTTTAAAAGAGATAAGTTTGAAATAGCAAAAGTCTATTAGAACTCTTCAATTATGGGTTTCTATTTTTAAGATAATGAATTTTTATTTTTAAAAAAATAATAATGTATTTCAAATTCAAGATTCTAAAATTTGTTTAAATCTTAGAAAAATAAGATTCTAAGAATTTCAAGATTATCTTATAGTTTATATATTTTTGAGTTTACAAAACAAATACATTTGAAATTACTGATACTAATTAGGAGTTTTCTATAATAGAAATAAATAAAATATTTCAAATAAATGATATTGTATAAGTAAAATATTACACTAGCTTATTTTAACCTTTCCATATGTTTTTCCCTTTTTGTTCAAATTTTATACCTTTTTATTAAAATATAAATTAATTTTTAAACCTTATATAATTCTTCTCTATTGTTGTTGTTTATCTTTCCCTAATATGTAAATAAATTATATTTAAATATATTTTATAATATTTAAATTTTAAAAGAAATAAGTTTGAAATAGTATATGTCTATTAGAACTCCTTAATTAGAAAAAGAAGATTCTAAGAATTTCATGATTATCTTATAGTTTACATATTTTTGGGTTTGCAAAAAAAATACATTTGAGATTATTGATACCAATTAGGAGTTTTCTATAATAGAAATAAATAAAATATTTCAAATAAATGATATTGTATAATTAAAATATTACTCTCAGCTTATTTTAACCTTTCCATGTGTTTTTCCCTTTTTGTTCAAATTTTATACTTTTTATTAAAATATAAATTAATTTTTAAATCTTATATAATTCTTCTCTATCGTCATCATCATAGTTGTTGTTGTTTATCTTTTCCTAATATGTAAATAAATTATATTTAAATATATTTTATAACATTTAAATTTTAAAAGAAATAAGTTTGAAATAATATATGTCTATTAGAACTCTTTAATTATGAGTTTCTATTTTTAAGATAATAATTTTCTTTTAAAGGATAATGTATTCAAATTCAAATTCTTAATCTTTCCATTCAAAACTTTTATTATAATATTTTTAACTTTATCCTTAAAACTGTCACGTGGCTTTTTAATACGTTGTCACCTGACTTCTTATCTTGCTTTTAGGTTTGCTTTTATATATAGGTACAAATAGATTTTGTGCTCTTCTGTCCATATTTTATAGCTCTTTTAATTGAACTTAATTAATTTGTTGATCGCAATTAGTTATTGAAGAAATTACAACAAAGTCATTATTTTTGTTTCACCCTATAATTATCTTCACTAATTGCATATCAAATAAACAATGATGTGGAAGAGAAATTTGATCGACTAAAAGAGAAAAATGTCAAAAAAATCAAGAAAACTACAAATATAATTACTAATTAAAGAGAGGTATCATATCACTTTGCCTTAGAGTTTGCTTTTATATATAGGTATAGATAGATTTTATGCTCCTCTGTCCATATTTTATATCTCTTTTAATTGAACTTAATTAATTTATTGATCGCAATTAGTTATTGAACAAATTACAACAAAGTCATTATTTATGTTTCACCCTATAATTATCTTAACTAATTGCATTCAAATAAATAATGATGTGGAAGAGAAATTAGACCAAGTAAAAGAGAAAAATGTCAAAAAATTCAAGAAAACGACAAATATTATTACTAACTAAAGAGAGGTATCATATCACTTTGCCTTCCCTCACCCTCTTTCAACTTATATATATAGAAACTCAGCCAAAGAGTTCTCCATCTTCTTTAAAAATGGAGAAACCCATTGTATCGGGTAATGATACAGCTAGTCCAGCTCAAATGGTAGCTGATAAAGACTTCTCAAATCTGTTAATGGGTGTGCATTCCCCAATAAATACAGAACATTAAATGATCGGTTGGCTTTAGTATTTCTTTCTAAATTTCATTCTAATCCTGCATATTTTTCTGAGTTTATTTTTAGGGTTTCAGTAATTTAATACTTTTATTTCCCATTGAACTTACTACATCGTCTATTTTTAGACGATATTCAGGTAATTTATTCACTACAAATTTAGTATTTTATATTTACTATAAAATATATAAAATATTAAATGGTGAAGATTTTCTATTTATAGTCGAATTTCTAAATTTATGGTAATATTTTATTGGGTGTTTTGTTGTCAACGTGATTTTTTTTCTAAAAAAAAGGGATCAGTTCAATTTTTCAAAAAAGAAAAACTTTTGTTTTTATTTTTGATCCCATAATGTTTTGTTATTGTGAAATATCTAATATGATAGTAGTAACCTTTTAAATAATAATAAAAAAAGATTTTATTTATTTTTTACCGCATGCTATTTTTACTCTAATTAGTTTAGGATACGTACGTTGCACGTGTATCAAACATTTATTAATGAAAGTAATGATAATATATATTTTGATATTTAAATTAATTACTTATAGTAAAATATACAACCAACAACGAACAACAATATACCCAGTGTAATCCTAACAATTACACAGTTTTGATAAAGTGATTTTTCTCATAAGAGATAAGTAACAAACACTCTTGATAACATATTTAGTACCAATATGAATGAAAATGAAATTTAGAAAAAGTATGATTTCAAATATGCTTGTAATAGGCCCGGAGTTTCAATCACACCTATTACATGAATCTTCCTTCACTTGCACAAGAATACCGAAAAATTATTCAATAATGATAGATTACATAAATCATTGTATCTGTCTCAAATTTCTCTGTTAATTTTAATCAAAATATTTAAAATAGGTTGACCAAATCTGATATGAATAGACCCCACACTCATACCATGTGTTGACACGAGACACGAATGCGGTACCAAACAATAAAGAGTCCTAAAAACCTAGATTCGAATTATAATGTTGAATTAGGCAAAAAGAAATCATTTTTTTTTGCTTTCCGTACATCATACATTCATAGATTTATCCACTCATCACATAAGCATAAAATGAGAAGCATTTCAACTCACTGTCTCACACTAACCAAGAAAGTAAGAGGTAGAGGGGCAATACAAAAGAATCAATCAAACTAAAATATTTTATTAACTGTAATTAATTTATCATTTACAACTTGCTAAAATGAAATGGTGCAGAAAGCAGAGGGGCAAACAGATTACCTGCATGTTTATTTGATCGGTCAATCTCAAATTGAGTCCCTATGCTACAAGGGCAACAAAAGCATACCTTCAATTTCAGTTTTGAAATCTCAAGTAGTTGTTCCTTGATAAAACAAAGCTAAAAGTTAAAAATTGAATATACATTAGATGCAAAAGAAAGTTCTTTATTTTTTTTGGAGAATGGTAAGATAATGTGCAAAAGAAAGTTCACAATAAGAAGCTAGCGTCCAAGAAGAAAAAATAATATTATCTTAGCATTTCTTTTCTTTAGATAGTTTTGAGGTCACAAATTTTGTGTTAGAAGTTGATGCATTATACTTGCATACCTGTGACTCGTTATACAATTTTTACACATAATAATTACTCCCTTCGTTTAAAAAAGAATGACCTACTTTGATTTGCACAAAGTTTAAGAAAATAAAAAAGACTTTTGAATTTTATGACCTTAAATTAAAGTTGTGTTAAATATATCAAAATGTCCTTTAACCTTGTGGTCCTAAACATGTCATGTGAAAAATTGAAATTAAATTATTACCAAAAGAGAAAAAGGGTCAATTCTTTTTTAAATGAATTAAAAAGAAAAGTAGGTAATTCTATTTTAAACGAAGGAATTACTAATCAATGTCTTTAGTAGGTGCACGTTTTAGAGCTGGTCTAAAAGTAGTAGAGTCTTACCACCATGGATAATTCAGGGCTTCTCTTTTACCTATACCTATCTTTCTTATTCTCGTAGTATAATTACTAAAGTAACTATATAAAATAGGGTGCTGAAAATTAATTTATTTTAGGGTTGATTAATTGAAAATGAAATTTTATTTAATGATTGGAGTTATCTTATAATGGACTTGTTGAATTATATTATGTTTGAATAATATAATGTTTCTCAGGAGTTGAATTAAGAGAAGGAAATTTTAGTTGCTAAAGAAAAGGATCAGTTCGACCATGCAAATAGGCAAGACATAGTGAGTAGTTTGATCATTAAATATCTTAAGTACCCTCAGTTTTATTCACATGTCTCCTAATGATCGAAGAACAGACAAAAATCCTGAAACTGGGCCCTCCATGCTCCTTCGAGAATACAATAGGTTTTATCCTCATAGTTGAATTTCCTGGTTATGTGTAGTTGTGTATAGTTTGTATGACTTGTCTCATTACTGACCCAGATAAAAAGCTACATAGCAATCAATTTCATGCGAAAGAATCTATCTCACAGTCAGATACTCTAAAACCTGTACAAGGGAAAATAGTTGACGTATATCTATTGGTATGTTGGATGAGTATGATACAATAAAAGGGAAATGTCATCGTTTTCATCCCAAACTACACACGAAAAGTTTAGGTCACACCTAAACTATAGTGTGACCTAAACTATAGTAGTGACCTATTACACACCTAAACTATAAAAAAGTGAAACTATGCCCAAATTCAATGAGTGGATTGTACTCCACTCGCTCCATGTCACTTTCCACGTCAAAAATAATTTTAAACACTATTTTTAAACAAAAATTTTCAAGTCATCTTCCTTATCCCATTCATCTCTCCCATCACCTCTAAAAGGGAGCTGCACCAACAAACGAATATAGTAACAGAGTATCAAGCAAATCAAGATTCAAAGGCTTCTCAATAAGGATGAATCGTGAGATAATAGCAGCAAAGAAAAAAGTGAAGGTCGCCGGAATTTTATTTTCCAACGAAAGTAAAAATTTTCAATCGATACTTTTAGATCTTGAAGATGAAATTACAAAGATCTTCATAAGCTTATTCTCATTTATCATTTTTCTTCCTTTCAAATTTTCCTATTTGACTAACCATTAATATTTCAATATCCACCGACAGTTATCAATATCTTCATTGAAATTATAAAGATTACTCGATCTGATTTTCTAAAAATCTCATTCAAGATTGAATCTTTTAATATTCCCAGGTACAATCTTGAACTTTTCAATCCAAATGATCTGTTTACGTACCTCAATTCCTCTGAAAGATCCCAAAATCAAGAATTCAACTAGCCCTTTTTTGAACAAGAAAATGCCATCCAGTCTCATTCTGTTGTATTGATGTAGTAATCTTGATTGTCGTGGTTAGTGCATCTGGGATTTTGTTTTATCCTTATGTGAATCTTATGGTGCATTAACCGTTTGTATTTTTTGGAGAAATGGCTTATGTGTTGAAAGATAAAATTTTGCGGTGGCAGGTGCAGGAAGAGGAAGACAAAAGGGAAAGAGGAAGTTTCATTGCCAATTGTAAGACGTCATTAGAATTTAGTAGTGTTGCAGGTGCGAATTTGCGGTGGTTTTTGTAACTTTGGATGTTAACAATGGTGATATTGTGATTTCCATGACAATTTTAGTAGTGGATGTTGAATTTTATGGTGGTTGTTTGTGATACTAATGGTTGTATTGTGATTCCGATAATGAAATCTATAGCGAATTCTTGAAATTATTGTGGTGAAGATTTGAGTTTGATGATGATGGTGTCAATGATGGTGTTGTAATGGTGATTGGTGAAGAAGAAGCAATTGAGGAAGGCGGGACCCATATATTAAAATGAATAAATAAAAAAATTAATTTTATTAATATTGTTTCAATTGAAAAAATTTTAAAAAAATTATTAACATTTAGTTACCAATTTTTCAAACAAATGATCTTCAATTTCGATTTTGAAAGACAAATTTGAGAATTAGGGTTCTTAGTTT